>NC_052488.1:16708522-16827097 GCF_009730915.1 Dioscorea cayenensis subsp. rotundata | reverse complement strand
AGATGAACCTCTCAGCAGCGACGGAAAAAGGACCATACACTTCCTTATAGTAAACAAAATATTCACGAATATTTGGAAGACTGCAACCATAGGGTAACTGCAAACAAAATGCAGAAGACTGCCCAATGCTACACAATTGGTGAAATCATTGTTCTGATCCATTGATCATCCGGGAAGATCCTTGATTGAAGCGACATCTTCATATAAATTACTAGAGTTTTTGGTCGGAGTTCATAAATACGAGGTGCAGCTTGTCACCTAGGTTATTTAATCACAAAAGATAAAACATATCAAGAACATAACAAATCATGATACAAGGAGACATTATTCAAAGGCAAATGCAAGATACAATATCTTCCAATATTAAACATATCGATAGACGAAAAGGACAGCAAGCGAAGTCCAGCTAGTTGATAAAGTAAAATAACAAAAGGGATACTAATAATCATACCAAAGTTAAAAATGTTGCCAATTATAAAAGAATTTGGTAGACTTGAACAGCCTGTCAAATCAAAGGATGGGGAGTGTTCACACAAGACATGTAAATAAAAATTATAGCATCAATTCAAGACTAATAAATATTTGAATTTCAGTTAAGAGATCAAGAGAAATTATTCAAGGAAAAGTATTGTTCATTTTCATGATAAATAATTCGAATAAACACACCTATAGATAACTGGAATTAACATGATATTGTAACAATATCAATTACGTTATCACCCCCACAGAAGGAAAAGTACAAGAGATGCGAATGCTTACTAGCCATTCTTCTCTCAAAACACTACCAATAAGACAAATTGATACCCCATAGGGGTAAAAAAGTCCAACAATTGTGTATTAGCTACGATTATAAAAGAAACTGAAATGGAAGGCATTAAACCCAACAAAGGAGACACTTCAACTGTATGAAATTGGCAACATCTTAAGTGAAGGTAAGACAAGAGAGACTGAAGATTCTATTAGCAAACATATCTAAGCACAAAGAAACTTGGAAAAATTCCCTTATCGAGATGTGGATGACAAAGAAAGAAAATATTGAACACTAGACTAAAGAGGTTGCTATAAAAGTACAAACTGTCTGGGACACTAGCAATAATTTCTGAAGAAAAACATTGTCATTCCTTTTCAATTTACAGTGTTTCATTTAGCCTTTTAGTGAGAAGACAAGCACATCTCTTGTTTGACACTAAAATAGAAGCCTGAATAGCAGCTCCTGTACATGTCGTTATAGAGATAAGGGCATTCAATAGGTAGTCTTTCAACCAAAGCCTTATATATATATATATATATATATATATATATATATGTGTGTGTTTTCTTTGACTCTTAACATATCTAATTTAAATAGTTTAGAATTCTAATAAAAAACGTCAAATATTAGCTACATGAAAACTTCAAATCATGTGTCTGCCAATAAGTAAGAAATAAAGACCTCACATGATAAAGTTTACATAAGCAAACCTGAATCAGGAGAAACTTCTCATGTTTGTCAGGGAAGCGCAGCAGCTGTATTTCCCAAATGGCTTCATAAGAAAGTTCAAGTTTATACGACTTACTTAACGATGATATGAGGAAATATATTTTCCTTAAATTAAAGCCAAAGTCAACCTTGACACTCTTGAAACTCCCTAGAACAGAGAATTTTTCTGATGAAATTGGGCAACCCAAATGCAATATTGCATCCTCTAAAGTGAACAGAGGGATTCTCGGCTTCTGCACAATATCATGTTCTGCACTAACAGTAGTCAGAAAAAAAGTCCCATACATTAGACACTTCTGCTGAGCAAGGGAGGAGATCTCTCCAGCATGCTTGCTGGAAGAGAACTGAACAAGTGCAAAAGCTCTCGAACATCTTTATCGCGGCCTTTTGGGAGTCTAACCTTAACTGCATCCACTGCCCCCTCGTCCACATATCTCTCCAAAAAGACCCTTACCTCATTTGCAGTAACGTCAATAGGAAATCCAGAAACCCTAATTGTCTTCCCAACCATTTCTCTTGAAACTATGTAAGGTAGGTATATTTCATAGAAAACCACTGCAGAACAAAACACCACGGAAGCCTAGTTAAAAAAGGCAGCTTCACAGAAAATCACAGCAGGCCAAAGTACCATGAATAACCTTTGAAATTGTCAGGTTTTCTTTTAACATTTCATAATTCCACTCTCAATCAAGAATAATATTTAATCAGAACTAAAATATGAAGCAATGATACAGGGAAAAAAATCTACAAGAAAGCAAGCATAAACATGAAGCCCCAATCATCTCCCCGACCATTTGTCTTGAAGCTAAATGACAAAACTAGTGCATGCCAAAACAGAATGAGAAACTTAAACCATCAAATCATCCAGTTTCCTTCAATATTCCCACTTCAAGTAAGCACTAAAATTCAATCAGAGCTAAAAAGGAAGAAGGCAAAATTAAAACTTCAAAATCATCATGAAAGAACTAACCAAGTTATGAACCAAAGGTCCAAAACCAACTAACAAGAAAATCACAACAACAGTAACAACAACAAACAACAATCCATCAACAAATTTAACAACAAGACCAAGTGAAGAAAAACTCCCACCACATCCAGCTTCTCCACCAACAGAAACAGAGGGTTTGGAAAGGGAATCAAGCAAAGGAGAAGAGTGGAGGGGGAAGCATAATTGTGGCCATGGTTGTCATCTTTTTCATTGTTGGAATTTTGGAAGCTAAAGTACCAATGAGAGCAAAAAAGAAGGCAGTACGGATAACTGTAGCGTCACGAGCGAAGACTCACTGGTCTTGTTAGTCAATGAAGACGAGTCAACTCAGCGAAGTGAGGAACATGAATCCAACGGTAACTTTTTTTTTATTTGGGAAATTTCTTTTTTAGTATTTCCCCATGTGATAATAATACTGTGGAGTTTAAGATAAATAATTTAAATTTATTTTGTTACTTGTTTGAGAGTGGAAATCCTGAGTGCAATTCCAGCGGAAGGTCAATTTGGTAAAATATTGTGGGTAAAATTTCTTCTACTCTGTATTTACATTTTTTAAAAAATAAATAAATAAATATATATATATATAATGATAATTTTATATGATTTCTTTAAATATAGAATAATGTCTTCTTGTATAGAGTAGGAGTTTTCAAAGGAGTTGTTATCAAATGATTGTTTATCATTTTAAGAAATAACATTGTTTTTATAATTAATATCAATGTGTTGTTAAAAGAACATGTTATGAAAACTTACTAAAAATAAAATAAAAGGAAAAGGTAAAATACTTAAATGTAGAAATATATATATATATATATATATATACAAATGCTTGCCTTGTACCCAAAAAGAAAAACAGAGCATCTCATTTGAATGATAAATAAATAAAAAGAATAAACATTCATAATATTCTTTAAATTGATATTTCGCATTATTTTATTTCTTTGAAAACCACTAGGAGCACATAAAGTATGTAATTATTTAGTTTTTAAAATAAAAAATATTCATTTTCGTTTTAAACTATATAAATTTATTTATTAACCTTCAACCTCATCATTAAATGCAGTAGCATGTACCAAGAAATGTGACACATTTGCATAAATCTACATTAAATAGATGGACTAAAACAAATAAAGTTACATAATTTAAAACAAAAACAAATATTTTTTATTATTTTAAGAACAAAAAACAAAAGCAATGAAACAAAAGTGACAACCAGTGATTTAACAACAAAGAGGCAACACATCATTAACAGGTCCCCCATCTCATGCATATTCTCTTCAACAACAAAAACAAAAGCAAAAGAAACAAAGTGTAATGAGGTGCCTTAAGGCCTAAGTTTACATTTGAGATTCCTGAGAGAAAGAATAAAGAGGCATATTGACTTGGCACCTTGACCAGATTATTACAACACTCAGCAGCAAAAACACCTGTTTTAAATTGCTAGATTTCATTCAGATTACAGATTAAGCACATGTAATTCCATACTTATATTTTTAACAACATATTCAAGCATACAAAGTGATTATATTACAACAAGACAAACATATCATTCTTCCTGCCATCAATGTGAAATAAGCTTTAGAGAATGCAGAATATCATCTATTATCAAGAGCAGGTAACTTAACCCTGAGCATCAGTAACACATATTCTGATACCATAAACTTTACATGATGCCAAGATGAAGGCAACTGCTGCAGAAAACATGAAATTGTATCATACCAATGTGGCGTGGTTGCTGTTGATTGATGCTGTCCACGAATAGACGTCGAGATTCATGTATTCTGCTAAGCATCCCTGCTAAACATGTTCAGTCAAGCAAATTCTTAATCAATAATGGAGCAGACTTTCATACTATCAGACGAAGCTATGTTCTATGTAGAGTTCAAGGCTACGAAGGCAATCCAATTGTCATTCAAAATTGTTTGTGGAAAAACGAACACCAGTTTTAGCCACTGATTATATAGAATAACACTTGAGAAAATAACTGTCCAGACACCATGCTGCATGATTATAAAGTTATGTTTACATGATTATAGAAAAGACTTTGTCCAACTATCACCTAAGCAGTTCAAGAAGCATCATTGCATAAAACACCAAAGACAACATCCTTAAAAACAAATGTCAGTATAGATGCCCATTACTAAATTTACCTAACTAAAGAACTGCATGTCAAGAAGTAGAATACAATGTTTGGGATTCATTGATAAAATATGGACAGGTAATTTGGATCACAACCAATTCAAAACTAGCTTTGAAGATCCCAATGATTTACTCACACCAAATTTTAAATAAGAACATGAAGAACAAGTTTGGCTCATTCTGGAATAAACTAAGAACAGACAAGGTTAATTAAAACGAGACTGTAATACAAGCATCATTTGGTAACTGAATATGGTTAATTAAAACCATTTCCTGCACAAACTCTGTAATATTATCAACAAATAGATTGTCTAGCCATCATTAAAACCCAATGGGGTCAAAATTACATTTGTAAACTTCTGAAAAAGGTGAAATTTTCTGGCAGTGGGTTCACCATCCTATCACAAAGTTCCCCAAACCCATATTGGCATCTTATTCATTTTCCCATAAATTCCATAAAAATCAACTTAATAGAAAAAAACATCTGTATGGTAATTTATATTTTTTTTATAGAGAATACATATGAAACATATTAACATGACTAAAGAAACAGATCCACGAGAAACATAGGTAATGCATGACTTTTAGAATCAGTTCACATCTTTAACCAAAGCACCTGCAGAAAGATATTGCATGACAAAAACGCCAAGAAAAAAATGACTGATGTAATCCCAATACTTATAGGCTGCATGACTTAAAATAGCAGCTCTTTTAAGTGCTAATTATAATGTTGAAGTTGTCAGGCATGTAAAAGCCTTTATATTTATTTCTGATTTTTATCAACTTGTTCTGAATGGGGCCCAGTTCCCACCTTGAATAGTTAGTACCCTGGTACATCAGCTTCTCTAAGCATCATTTGGTACCTGATCCATTCCTTTTTCTTCACCTCACTCGATTGCCTGGGTACATCAACTTCTTCAAGCATCATTTGGTACCTGATCAGTTTCTTTTTCTTCACCTTACTCAATTACATCTTCCATAGACATCAGAAAGGAATCTTCCATACACCAGTATCTGTTGTTATACAAATGATTTCTAAAGAAAACTATAATAACCTTCATTTCTGGAGGAATTTTGGGCATTGCTTTGTTCCTCTCTAAATGGTATATTATTGTTCAGGTTTTCATCTTGATTAATAGTAGAGAAGGGGAATAAACGGAATTTTACTGTACATCTTTTTCAACATAAGAACAACTACCATATTCATAAAAGCTCACCAAGCCACAACATCCCAGTTAAAGCAGACACACCAAAACCAATTGTAGTGCTTCTTCAACACTCTTAGTTATTCATATTCATCACTTTATATCCCGTCAATCTTCATAAATTATGTATGTTAGATTAACAAGCTCAGAGCTGCAAATCGTTAAGCCATTCTGCAAATGTATTCAAGTCTACAAGAAGAATATAAGTCTAAATGCTCAACCTTTTTTTGCTCCAGTGGTCAAGTTACCAACTCATTTTTGAAAATTTAGACTGGTTATTAAATTCAAAGCAGCATATGATTACGCCATTCTGCAATTTTATTTGTATAATAGGAGAAGAACATGATTTAGATGCAGAACACTCCAAATTTTTCTAGCTCCAACGATCAAGTTACTTAATGATTTCTGAAAATCTTGACTTGCTTTCACACTTTTACTCCAAGGGACGAATCATTTGATATTTCGAATATTCCATATCAAGACGATCATATCTCAAAAATTCATGGCAAATGACAAGACCCAGTTGCCTTTCACAATAACTGGATATGATCTTTTCGATTTCTGGCCCCTCTTATCCATCCATTCAATCCTAATACGACAAAGACCTATTTGTTTCAATTCAAAAATAGTGCTCTTTTTCCATAATCAACTAGACAAATTATATTCAGTAATGTGGTATTTCATTGAGGGATAACCTGACCCACTACCTCCAACCAAACTCCTTGCTTGGGGTTTAGATAACCCCCCAATCTCACTACTTCTTTTTCAAAATTTGAATATATAAGTGACAAAACAAGTTTATCAATCTATAATCAAACTATTAGTATTAACAACCACTTAATTAATTAGAACATAGAAGTATTATCCTAAATATTTACAGGTGATTACTATTAATGAAATTATAGCGTTGTGACTTCAAATAAAAGCTTTCCCCCTCAAACAAATTCAAACAACCAACCCCCAACCCACCTTACCCAAGGTATTTTGAGCCAAAGTAAACAACGCCTAAAGGGCACCTAAAGGATTATTTGGTAATATACCACTTAAATCCTATTCACCTATGAACCCACAAAAGTAATAAATTTTCCTCGATAACCTCAACAACCTCCAGTATTTGCTTCTATCATATAAGCAATGAAACTACAACTTCATCTCATATTTCTCATATCCTTAATTTTTCAAGCGAAAATTACAATTTAGGTTATTTAACAATTCAATAATTTTATATCTACTGAAAAATTACATAAAATGAAAACCAAACTTAAGTTTTGAGGAGGAAATACGGCAAGGACTAAGGGAATGCAAATAAAATATTTTTAAGGATACATAGGTGAGTATGGTAATTTTAAAAATATATAAGCTTAATATATTAGATAAGGGTCCCTCAGATAAATTGTTTTGGAAATATCTAAGGTATGCTAATCAACATATGCAGTTATGGTTCGTTATTGTGGTCTACAAATCTTTTCATCCAATTATTCAAAAGCACAAATGCTACAATTTGTACGCATAAGAACATCAATAGGATCTTAACAAATCATTTGTACATATAACCATTCTGGACCTCCTGACATTTAGGGCTTTCTCATGCTTGCTAAAGGTACCACCCTTTTCTCACTGAACTCAAGGAAAATAAGTAGCATATAGTTCTTTTTATAACTCAAATAGGACAATCTGATTGTCTCATGATATTTAAGAAGTCAACTTCTCTCTAAACAACAAACAATATAAATAAGTTGGTGAAACTAACTCTCCAAGAGAGAGGTCAAGCATTCATACAACATTCTGTGCAACTTTCAGGAAAAAAGCAAAAACAAAAACAAAAACAATGGCACTAGCACGCTTTCAAAAAGAAAAAGAGAATTCATATAAAAAAATTTAAAAAAAGTTATATTTAAATAGAATAACTTAATGCTATGTTTGGATTGAGGGCCGGCGAGAAATGTAAAGCGAGGGTTTTTGAGGGTCAGAGTTGATCATTCCCTCGTTTGGATAGATATTTTTAATTTCACTAAGGGAAAGAAAGGGTTAACTCTGGCCCTCCGAAACCGTACTTTTTCTGGCCCCCCATTTGGGGTGCCGGGGAGGAAGAACCTCCTAAAAATTTTAATTTTTTTTAAGAGACCTTAATACCCTTCCTTTTTAAAATTAATTACATAATGCCACTTCATAAGTTTTTTCTTTTACTTTTTTCAATCTAATTTTATTTTAATCAAGTATTCACATGGCACTCATCACAGATCCTTGTTTTTTATTTGCTTATTAGTTTATATGTTTGTTTATGTTGTGTTTTTTATTTGTCAATTCATCCTTAGAAGAATTTATCTCAATAGAATTCTTTGATATCCAAATTTTATTTAAAGTACAAATAAAATTAAAATTTTCTTTAAGTGAGAAAAAAAAACTAATAACTATTTAATTCAACATAATTGTTATGCTATGAATTAAAATATCAGAATAGATTTACTAACAATATGATAAAGTGATCTTGTGATGATCCTATAGAGTTATAGGAGAAATTGATCTTTAAATAATGTATTATATACTTTCAAAAGAAAAATAAATGGTGGTATTTGAGAAGAGGCAAAATTAAAGCATAAAAATCAAAATCAAAATAATAATGATAAATTTTAATATTTATTAAAAAACTATGCTTAAAGTGTGAATGTATTTGAGATATTCATAATGCATGTGTTTAAATAGAAATAAGTAGTTTTTATTTAATAATAAGGGTATAATTGGTAAATCATATTATTATATGTCCTTTCTTTTCCCTTCCGTAACCAAACAAGGTTTATCAGAACTCTCCTTTTCTTTCCTCCATAAAATTTGTCTATCCAAACAAGGGTTGAATCCGTCTTTTCTTTTCCCTTACTTTCCCTTTGACTTTTGAATCCAAACACTATATAATAGTGAAGGCTAGGGGTGAGCAATAACCCAATGAACTTAAAAGTAAAATTGAGAAAGGAACAGTGAAATTACTACACTCAGAATTAACCATATAACATCAAAGTTAGAGAAGATCACAAGTCTAAGTTGTTTAATAGATGCACGGGAAAAAAAAAAGTGAATGTTTTTCTTCAAATGAAGTATGCGATAACATGCAATCAAAAATTATTCCTGAGAATGACTACTACGAATGACTACTACTACTAATAATATTATTAATAATAAGGTTTACCTTAGATAACTCCCCAAATCAAACTCCCATAAATTAAAAATTCATCTAATGGGCGAGATACATAACAATTTCCAAAGCCATCGTGGTATTCTCCTACAGATTACAAGGAGAGTTTTGCATAAAATTTTAAAAGAAAATGGGCATTGCTCACTAATTACGGCCAATAATCTATTTCTTTCCATCTCCATGAAATAATCTAAACAAACCCAAATGAGATTTCTTTCTTATAAAATAGTTAATGCATGATTAGATTTAAGTGATAGAAAGTAAAGCATAGGAAATTTATGCATATTTTGAGAATGAAATCAAGTCAAGTGCAGAGCATGAACCATTACCTACTTGGATAGGACACCTGTGAAACCACTTTGAGGAAAATGTGGCAACACAGGGTTTCCAGTTTTAATGTCATCCAGAAAATCCAAATTGAGCTCTTGTTTCACAACTTCTGCATCATCAAAAGTGCATGTACTCCGTTGTCTGACATCATTCGTTGATGATTCAATGTCATCCACTGCAAACCGACTAGGAATGCAAGTACCTTTACCAACAAAACCAAGATTTCTCCCAACTGCATGCTCAGGCAATGTTCCAGTCTTTGTCCCATAGCTTGGAGTGCACATATTAGGAGCAAGACCAGGCATTCTAGTGGAAGGACCAAAATTCACAGGTGGGTTCTGAAATACAGAGGGAATAGATCCTGCCATTGAGTATGAGTTCAACACTCCATCACCCTTAAGTTCCTCATCTGAGACTTGTCTGGCAATTAATGATATACTATTTGATTGGAATGAAGGATGATTATAGCCTACAACCATATTGCTGCTATTTAAGTTGGCGCTTTCACTGCAAACAGAAGTTCTTCCTACCTGAAAATTGGTAGATGTATCAGAAAGGCCCCCAACACTGTTTGTACTACTATTTACAGGAATGGGAATGTTCCCTGTCTGGAAACCATTTACTGACTGAGAAGGAAAGACAAGACAGGAAGGTTGGACATTAATTGCATGATGGGGTTCTGATAGCACCGGAAATGGCTGTTGTTGTTGCTGCTGTTGTAACATCTGTGCTAGAATATTACTATTCTGAATGTTGTTTACTCCTTCAATGTTGTTGGCACAACCTGACATACCAGGGTGACTAGATGACCAACCCATAAGACCAGAAGACATGCTCTCAAAAGATATACTAGATTGAGGAAACTGCTTAGATGTGTTTGATTGACATTTTAACACAGACTGCCCAGCTGCCACATCATGATCAAAAGGAATGCACTTGGGTCCTTTAGCTGAAGCTTGTAGTAGAACTTGGTGATCCATTGCCGGCAAAACTAAGCTGTCGGAGGGGCGCCGCATGAGCTCAGCATGCAAAGCAGCAAGAGTCTGTGGAGGAATTTGTCCTGTAGCCGCCAGTGCTTGGAGATCAAGTCTGCCTAGTGGACCAACTTTAGCATTTGATTCTAGCGGAGCACAGAAGGAGCTGGGTTGGGTTACTCCACTCAACCTTTTTAAGTACAGTCTGAATTTCTGCACATTGTTATCAAATTGCTGAAAAATAAAACTCTTGTCATATAATTCAAGAGGTAACACATTTCAACAGACAAGTAAATAAATAGAACGCCGTAAAAACAATGTTGTTTGCTTAATCTTGATGTAAGAAAAAAACAAGTGCTTGATCAAAAAATACTCCCTATCAAAAGACTGAACTATGATTAACATATACAACTATGTGAAATTTTGAATTGTGTAAAAAAATGCCAACCCCCTAACAACTGTGGCATTAGAGTGTACCTGCCCAAATTTGTACAGAATTAACTTGCAAACCAGTAATGAGTCTTTGCCATAAATTCTTAGTAGATGTCAGAACACTTCCAATTGTACCTCCATTTAGAGAGAAACAAGCCAAGACTGAGATTATCACAAGTTAATCAAATGTGGAGATATGAGCAGCGTATGATTTTATGAGAAGAAATCCACTGCCAAGTATCAACTTTCTCAAGTACCACAATTACTCTACAACTTAAAGTAGGAAACACACTGCAGCATATCTGAACAACATCCTATATGCTCCAAAGGCATTCATATATCAAACTCCAAATGTGGCCTAATAGGCCATGACTCTGCTAATCGCAACCTATATTAGAACATATGGATAGGAGATTTTTTTGGCCCCGGAATCACATTTTTTGCATTAGTTGTACATGACTACTAATGTTCAAGAACCTAATGACAATGTGTATTATAAAAGTATGTACCATGTTTAACAGGTGATTTATAAAAGTAATTAAGGAAGGAATCATTTGCAAATCTAAAATCTTCAAGATTGCCAAACCTATCCAAAAAATATCAGATGAAGTACAGAATTGGACCTGTAGATGGCTTGCTACATTTTCCCTCGTTAAACCAGGCACATTCATCAACTCAAGAATTCTCTTGGGAACAGCCTCTGCAAAAAAGTTTGTGCATGCATAGATTATTATTGGCATTTCATATCCATATACTTCCTTTCATTACAAACTCAAAACTGAAATATATATCGTGTTATAAAGCAGAATGGGGGAGATGATTCATAAGTCTTACTATCAATTCCAAGTTGGTTTACAGCATTGACAAACTGTTGATGGAGTTCCACCGACCACACAACACGAGGTTTTTTTGATGCAGCAGGATCATCACTATCCAGTTCACCATCATCTTCTTCTTTAGCATCTCTCTTTTTCTTTTGAGGTTTCCAAGTACCATCTGTTCCATCATTCACAGAAGAAGCATATTCAGCTTCATCTGTGGTTCGTCTTTTATGTTCAGGATCTTCCAGGCTGCTTGAATTTTCCATTTCTTTATTTTCGTTCCACTTTTTTCTGAGCACATGTTGCCATATATTCTTCAGCTCTTCCATTCGTACAGGTTTGATCAAATAATCACAGGCCCCATGCTTTATTCCTTTCATCACAGCATTTGTGCTCCCATCCGCAGACATCACTAGAAATTAAACACATTTACAAGTTGGATTATTCTCAGAACCGCGGACAAAACAGATAAATTTAGACACAAATTTACTCACTTATGACAGGAAGGTCCATTTCAAGGCCAACGTGCTCAAGTAGCTTAAATCCATCCATATCAGGCATATGAACATCACTAATTACCACATCAAAACCACCCTTCCTCTCCCGAAGAAGAGATAAAGCTTTTGCAGCCCGACAGCAAATTGTAACTGCAGAGTAAAAATCTCCGCATGACATTGGGTGAAGAAAGGTTAATGCAAAAGAAATAGAATGCCAGTTTTTATAAAATTAGAAATTGACCATGTCAACTAACAATGCTTCCATAACCATGACAAATAATCTCACAAAACAAGGCACAGAAAGGAATCTAGAATTCAAATCTTCACAGTTTCAATGGAAAACAGATATTTTGGACTTCATCAGAGCTGTCATGCAAAGAGATAGTAGAATACTATGTGAATAAAATGAAAACAAATATATTGTGGACCAATAATATGATTGGGCTTTACTCAACTGATAATAAACAAAAGGATCAGTGTTTAGCTTCATAAAATACTCTTGAAACTAGCATTAATTCAGACAAGATTCCATATGTAGGAATGCCACAAACTAATTTCGAAAGCATAACAAATTTAAGTTTTTCTCTTTTACATGCCATCAAATAAGAATAGGTTAATAATTTAATCAACTAAAATAGTAGCTTGCCACTTTAATCAAAACAACAAAAATAAGAAAATAAACCAAAACATCAAATATTATAAATCTAAATTATAATACACATCACATAAAGGCAGAGAAAGCAAGAGAAGTATGTTAAAAAACAGTAATGTCAGCCTTGAAAAGAAAAAGACATATAGTATTATTCATCATTCATATGGAAATATTATATTGGACCACACAACTTTCACAAATTATCCCACATACCTTCAGATGAGATTGGGTTCATGGACTATAAGCCCAAGAGGATTTTTGGTCAATAAATTAAGACCACAGAGCAGCCAATGATGAATCTGGGAGATGGTTAGCAAGGCAAAATTGGCCAACCCAAGAAAAATAGTTTTTAGAATTCAATGATTTAAATGGAAAATTTTGTTAGAAAGCATATCAAAACCAAAACAAATAGCTCTCCATAATTAATCCATCAGGTATCTCACAGCAACTCAAAAGTTCTAAAATCACTGTCAAATTATCCAGCCAGGACAAGGAGAAGCCTATCTTAGATTAGTCCAATTCCTATCTTCACCAATTTATAACCAACAGAACAAAAACAACAGCATTGATCCACTTCTCCTCCCCTCACATCACTCTCTACCTTGCAAATTCTCCATCTAACCAAGATGAAAAATCACTAAAATTGAGCATGAAGTCTCTCAAAGATGCTCTAAACTATGGCAAAACCACACAAAGACACAAATCAACTACAAACTCCCATTTTCTTGCTTAATTGATCAACAAGCAGCAGCAAAGAAAAACCAAGATCAAAAACTCAATCCATCACCAACGAACTCACCTCGATAAAGGCATTTCTGGAGCATCTGCTCCAAAATCCTCAAACAAGTCACATCATCATCCACCACAAGAACCCTTAACCCCGCCGGGAACCTATCCGGCGAAACAGCCTCCTCCACCTTACAAGATCCATAACCCCCAGCCACACCAAACACCGGCGCCACCGCCGGCTTCTGCATGGCCATAAACACCTCCAGAAACCCAAAAACCTCAGCAAATCCTCTCAGCCGCCACACCTCACAGCTGCCTCCATAAATCCTTACTGGATCTCAACCCTCTTCACGGCCAATCTACGAAGAAATTGGGGGTAGATCTAGGTCAGCGATGGCGGGCAAAAGCGAAAGCTTGGCCACGAGTCGAGAGAGAGATTGCGGCAGTGGAGAAGGACCAGTCGAGAAGAGAAGGGGTCACGCTGTCTGAACTATAACAGGGCCGTTGCTGTCGGCCTATCAACACCGTCCAAATCGCCTAGAGATCATCAGCAACCACCGCGATGATTTCAACGGTTGAGATCTATTGGATTTCGTGTCCGCTGTGTGAGGCCCAACAGGGGATGGAAATCATCGAGATGGATTAGGATGAAGCTGACCACCCTCACCGTACACGTGGTGTCAAGTGATTGGATGGGAATGGCGAAAAAGTTGGTCAAATGGGAGGTAGACACGTGGTTAAGTGATAAACGGATCTTTATTGGTGTTTGGAGCCTTGCGGGTGATATACTCATTGAGTTGGGAGTCTTTTAAGACGTTTTGTTTATGTCCTTATTTGGGTTGGCCCACTATTTGCTAGTAGTGCTTTTAATGGGCCGGGCTGGGCCTGAAATTTTAACATGCTAATTCTAAAAAAAACACACACACACACACATATATATATATATTCATTATTTAATTAATTAATTTTTTTACTCTTAAAAATCTATTGAATGAATTTTGAATTTTTGATTTTTGTATTATTTAGACTGAAATGCAGTCACATCTTATACAGTAGATTTAAATGCCACTTGGACATGCTGAATCAAAACCTATGCATAAGATCATTGTCATTATAATGATGTCTTTAAAAAGTAATTAGGTTAATGTTTATCCTAAAAATATCTCCACAAGCATTGGTGTATATTTATGGGCCATACATATATAGAGATAGATGAGTAATTAGGACCTTTGAAGAGTTATATATGTAAATTCCTAAATAAAAGTATATGTTTTAATGAAATTAGGCAGCTAAAAAAACAAGGATAAATATAAAAAAAAGTATGACCTGCAAGGTCTATAATTAAGCTAATATTCCCAGAATCAAGATAAATCTTAATAACAATAAACAATTTACAAGTATTTTTCATGAAATAAAACAACCGAAAAAGGAATTGGCAAAAGATATTGGTGCAAAACAAAGTTTAAGAAGTGGACCATTATAATAATGGATAAGATTTAAGTAATCACTTTGAGGCTACAACAGTATTCACAACCTGCGAATAAAAGACAAAAAGAAAAGGCAAAAACAAACCACCCCACTAGTACAAATTACGTGTTGAAATGAAAGATCCACCAAACTATACAACCAGGCGAGCACAATAATCTTATCAAACAAAGGCATTTGATAAGCCCAGCCAGCTACTGAGCTATATGGCAATATAACATCACACCCCACTGGCTTATTAAAGCCAGTCAGTGGTCATGTCACATGTATATGTACACTGGAACTCTCCTCTCCACCTTCATCTCAACTTCTCAAGGCCAAAGGGCCACTCTTGAGTTTGGCACAGCACTATTAAAATTGCTTATAAGAAAAGAAAACAAGCACCTGAAACATTGGAGCGTTTTCGAGAATTTGATGCCTGCTTCCGATTTTGAGAGCCTCAGGTTATTGATAATTGCGCGCTGTTCCATTTCGTGTAGCATTTCTGTCAATATAAGAACAGGTGAATTAGTGATTATTGAGCAGACACATGGTGATAATGATAATGCTTTACGATCATGTAAAATAAACTGATTAGAACCCCTGCCTAGGACACACATGGTGCGTCGAACAATGTTACGCCTAACAACATATCTATTTGTTGTTAACACCCTGTAAGAGAGCCGAAATAATTGCTGAAATTGAATAATATTGATGGTACAGTACTCCATTGGCCTTCATTTCAAGTACTCTCCTATAGCATCCACTCAAAATCATCCACCACACCAAAAATGCAATTGTGTACATTGCCAAAGATTTAACACAATCGTTTGACAATACAAAAATCATCATGATTTCCTGCTTTTGACAAGCTTGTGTGTTAAAAGGGATCGAACAGTTCTGATAACTTGAAACTCAGTCCCTTACATGAACTATAACTTACCAAACATAAATTAAAAAATAAATAACCTCTGTATGTCCAACATGCACAAGCAGCACAAGATGTAGCCAAAGTTGAAGATCAAGAACTTAATGAAGATTTAATCAATCCTAAAACTTTTTCTTAAGGATGGCTGTACTTGTTTTAGTTATACTTCTAGGATATCTAAATTTTTAGTGGGTTCAATACTTTTAGAGCTGTAGACTATCAGTACAGCACATAGTTTCTTTTCAAGTACAATTGTGCAAGATTATTATTGTCCATCATATTTAGATTTGTGGTTGATTCAGGAGAGTACTGAAGCCATTTGCCCACATTATGAAGGCCCACATTCTAAAGGCGAGAATGAATTCTGAACTCCAGCAGCTACTTGTTTCCAGCGCATGGTGACCATTTGAGCCTAATAACTTATCAAAAGATTCTGAGTTACCAGCTTTATGCATGTTGACATTAAGGTCAAATGGTCCTTGTCTCACCGTCACTCTTCTAATAATGCCTAGATTTAATCCCTACTCTCTTATCTTCTAACTCTATTTTCATCTTTTCTCTTTCTAGTTTTATATCCCATCCACATTATCCACCAACAAATACCAGATGAAGAAATCCGAAAGATTTCCTACAGTAGAGAGCGTCAATTTTCTGATGAAGGTCATTGGTATAGATACTTCCTCTCTTTCCCAAAGTTGCCTTTCTGTTCCTGACACACTTGTTACCTATTACAATTTCTTTCTATATTTCTTACCTTTTTGTTCCATTAAATATCCATTCATTGTTTCTTTATTTTTATTTCTCTACTTGGGACAATGAGAAATTCAAAGAAAGGCACCAAATTGATAGCAATAATATCATTCTTGATGACTTCTAAGAGAATGGTGTTCACTGTTTTTATCTCATAGAAATTTAATTGCACCAACTGTTCCTGGTTACAATCCTCAAGATAAAAATTTAAATAAGAAATGCATGAATATGAGGACACAGCTCAGATTTACAATGTCCAAGAAACACAGTACTACTCAAGATCATAGTCATTTTTTCATCTACATCACTTCCTTGATAAGATAATGGAATCGAACAATAGAATTAAGTTTGGGGACTCAAGTAGTGAACATAATTTTCACTTCATTATGCTCAAATGAAATATGTGGATCAAATGTAACCTTATCCATTTTTAAGTCATGAAAATAAAGTGAACTTAACCTCTTAAGGTTACTATTGCTTATGATGTTATAAGTACTGGAAAATAGTGCAAAATGAAACATGAAGAACAAACTAAAATTAAAAAGGCAAGTATAAGCATATTACCCTAAAGTTCAGCAAAGAACTTAAGAATTTACTGTTATAAGTGAAATAACTAAGAGGCTTACAGCAAACCAGCAATATAAGTGCAAAGACTAACCAAAGTGTGAAAGTGTTAAACTAATAACAAATAACATGATTAGTAACCAATCAGAATATTTCTAATGCTGAAATATTTAGAATACATACCTCCCAGTAGGTAACTGAGTAGTTACAGAACCCTTGGTATTAACTAGTTTCTTGGTCCTGCCTTCTTGGCCCTTTTCCCCTCTCATTGCAGTAACTTCCTTCTCCATAGCAGCTACTTCCCTCCTCATTTTCTTGGCCTCTACGTCCATGGCTTTATTCAAGGTATCTACTTTCTTCGCCAACATCTAGATTTAAGAAGGAACAAAATAATAGTTAGGTCAAAAGCAATCTTGTCCAGAAGTTAGAAGGCAAAAAGGACACATACCTCAATAGCATCATCTTTGTCCTTCAAGCTTTGATCTTTCTCAAGGCATGCTTTCCTTAGAGTAATCACCTCCTTTTGCAGCATGTCATATAACAATCCAGATACACAATCATTAGAATCAACACTAGGACACTCATTGGTTTTCTCATCTGGAGTTTCCTTGTGGTTACTGTTTGGCTCAACATCTCTAGTTTCATCAAAAGATTCATCCAGTGAATAGCCTATTCCATTCAAAGCCATTCTACTTCCGGCTAGTGATCTAGAGCCACCATCAAATGATTTGGATGACCCTTTTGCGTGCTTCAATATTGTACTAGTGCCACTAGAGGAAGATCTAAGTTGAAAAGATGGTGATCTTCTAGACAAAATACCATTGCAGGACAGCTTTGAAATACTCTCAGCTCCACCCAGAGATTGTCTACGAGAAGGACCATTGCTAACACTCCTACCTTCTACATTCACACGGTTGGTACCATATGACATTCTCAACCCTTCTTCCAACACTTTCAGACGTAATTGATATTTCTCCTGAGAAAACAAAGGATAGAGACAAAATTATCATTAACTAATAAAATAATAATTGTTTTAAATTAGTAGAGATAATTGACTGAGTTGATCAATGGCAGTTGAGAATTTACTTTCAATTGAGCTTCAGATCTAGCAGTTCGTTCTGCTACAGAGAGCTTATCTCTAAGTTGTTGCATTTCCCCCTGCAGCACAAGAGCTTGGGTCATGTGACTTCCATCATTAACAAGTGAATAATTTCAGCAAATTATCGACTATAAGATGCAAACCAAACTCATGTGATCGAGTATCGATTCAACCTAAAATGGTGTTTGGTAGACTGGGATGGGTTGGGATGGATTTTAGATTCCAAATTATAATTCCATTTATTTGTTGGTTGCATATTAACAAGTGAGAACGGGCATTTAATTGTCATTTCTAAAGAATGCCCATTTTATTTCGTTATGAATTAATATATACATTTGAATATAGATACCCTCAAATTTTTGAATTACAACCTTATTATAACTATAAATTTACCCTAATAACTTATAAAAAAGAAGTTTACATCTTATATTATTTTAAACCAAAAAAATTAAATAATTATTATAATGGAATTTTTTAAGTATGTATGCTTAAATTTATACTTCTATATAGAACCATATAAAAAGCCCATATCTCTGTACCAATACACCCATAGACCTATAAAACTTTATGAATTTTGTTGAAAAATAATAACAAGAGAGGCCGAAACATACTTATTCCAACCAAATTTAGATGTGAGACTATTAGGCCTCTGATATTTTGTTTGCTATGAGCTTAAGCTTCCAGAAAGAGAGATGCAGGCTCAGAAATCATATCCATACTAAATTACCACATGTGAGTTTAATAGTGCAGCTTGACACATGCTCGCCTTTTTATAGGTAGTCTAGTTGCAAACAAACTAGTCAACTAGTCATTGTTACCAAATTAAATTCAAATAAAATAAATGCTGGCTATGTTCAACATGGATGGATGTAACCAGACTAACATGTGTTTGATTGGCATATAGCATGGAAAAAGAACAAACAAAAGTATACTTGACATGGAAAATATTTGATATACATCTCTATGACTTGATTGACACAATCACAAAGACCACCACAAGCATCTCAGATGTACCCATGTTTATAAATACATTTGGATATGCTCAAGCAAAGATGTCATTTAGCTCAAACTTATTTTTCAATTAGTTTTAGTCTTAGACCTTACGTAACCAATCAATTTTGGTTAGATATTCTACATACTTATGCAACTACATAATTATAACATTAAAATATAACAACATTACTCATTAAATTTTTGTAGAAGTGAATGGATTTTTAGAAATCTCCATGCCCAACAAACACCTGTCTTTTCTCCATGGCCCGCCCCTGTCCATGACAACCAATTGAACGACTTAAAACTATATAATTGTTATTGCTTACTTGCATAAATCTTCGCTCTTCAAGCCACTGTCTAACTGGCATTACTTTCTCATTAGCATCTTTCCATTCATTTGCCACCACCACAGCAACCCTATTGGCTGTAACTTTTGCACGGGCTAGCTCCCTATCAAGGATTTTCATCTCATCCTATAAGTATGCACACACAAACAAAATAATGGGAAATAGTAAGTTAACTTGTCAAAAGAAAAGGTATGTACAAATAACTATGTGGGAAAAAAAAATGTTTTTTACATTCATTTCTTGAACTTTTCGCTGATAGTCTCTTACAGCATTCGCAGCTGCACCTCCAGCAAGAACAGCCTCTTCAAGTTCTCGAACAGTCTGACCAAGCTTTTCAACCTCTGCAACCTTTTGGCGGTGCAATTTGTCCAAGATCTTGTTCTCTTCCTAAAAAATTAACAGTTGAATGTAAAATGAAAAACTGCTGCAGCCTTATGACAAAAGGCCTGGCAACCTTCTATAGTTTGAAACTCCACATGAGAATGAAATTTCATTTTACCTGACATATTTCAACCTGTTTCATTAACTCCTGATTCTTGTTTAGTAGATCATCCACCATAGAAGCCTTTGCCAAAGCAATTTGAACACTCTTCTCTGCATCAAGTAATGCAGCTTCCTTTGATTTTGTAAGGCGATCCAATGCCCTGTTGTCATTCTGCAGATTTGCTATCTGCAGACAAGATATCGCAGGCTATCAGGTCATGACTATAGAAATAATGAGCTCATATACACCACTTCATGAGTTCTTAGTCAATTATAAGTCCAATAAATTCATAAAGAAATGTAGCAGAAGTCATCTAGCAAGATCCGCTAGCCGCTCTCTATCTAGTCATTATCACCATAAAAGCCCTTATCTTTAGTTTTAATCCAGATTACAGGATTCTATGCAGATTTCCTTCAGGACCACAAGGTCTTGGTGCTTCCCCATTAAAATAACAGGCAAGATAAGAAAAACTTATGTTTTCTTAGTAGTTTGGAGGTGGCCAGCTTGAAGCAAATTTTGAAGTAGATTATGGTCCACAATTTAGAAGAAATATTGTTCATATATGTCAATCATGCTTGTTAATTTTATTTTCATTTTTTATTAGGTTTAAGATTCTTCCCTGATTATCCTCTACTATTCTAAAATTTCTACTTCAAGAATGATGTTGAGTATCACATATCAGCACTTCACAAATGACTTTTTTTCTTCCAATAGAACATCATTTTTTTCAAAATGTTAGATTTATTATCATTATCAATTTATCTAATATGCAGAGTTATTAAAAAAAATGCCTTTAGTGTATGCTGTGTCACATGATACCTCCTGGCGAGCAAGCTTGAGATCTGCCTCAAGCGGTGCAAGAATGGCTTCAATTGGTGGCATGTCATCATCCTTTTGAGCCGCATGAACTCTTCTAAGTGTTGCTTCTGCAGCAAACTGAGCAGCCATGGATGCTTTTTTCTCATCATTTATCCTCTTGATTTCAAGATTCTGCAATCATAATATTTAATAACGCATTGATAGAAACATAAAAGGAAAACTAGAGTAAAATAAAGACAAATAGATACTTTGCTTTCAAGAAGAGACTCAGTTAGCTTAAGCTTCTCGTCCACCTTTGCCAATTCCTCTGTAAGCTGACATGAAAAGGAGATAGATCATTGCCAAACCCATGATAGTAAGAAAAAACAAAGTTTCTTTCTTGCTGTTAAAATTGAGAATGAGACCTAAATCAAAATACAAGGAAACCATATTGCACAAACTTCAGTTCAGCTTCTGATCAGCATAAGAACTCTAAAATGAGCACAATTAACACCAATAACTATGATGATGATGATGCAACTACGTAAAAATTAAGAATTGGTCAGTAACTCAAATTTTTACAACAATGCTCATATTGGCAAAGATGTTGATCAAAGCAAATGCATGAAAGCCAGTTTTGTTCTAAAAAGTGAAAAATGCAATTTTTGAAATATGAAAATAAAATGTAATCAATCATTTGTCCAATTGAACATCTCTGCCCAACAATCCACAGCTCTCATCAAATTTTCTGTACTGAATACTCAGATCAAAAAATAATAATATAAGGAAATGGTTCTCATCCACACCATAGATTCTATCAAATTTTACCCAAATGAAAAAAGCATCAGCCTGTGTGTCACAAGCAGCAAGACAACAAATAAACAAATAAATAAAAGTATTTCCTGAAGCAAATTTCATTAAATTTTGACCATTTGGGCACTAAGAAAAGTGACAACTATAGCCAAAAATATAGACTATTCAAGTTCTTATACAATCAGACAGAAGCACATCCAATGAATTGTAATCTGATTTGGTTTGCACAACTAATATACTCATTGAAAACCCCACATAATAAAGATAGCAACAGCAGTAGATACATAAGCAATTATAGCAAAATGACAGCAGAATCATCAAAAAAGATTCCATCTTTAACAAAGAATAGAAAAACTATGCAGCTATTGAAGATGAATCCAACTACTAAAACAAAATCTCAATCAAACCTCTTCCACCGCCTTCTCTCTAGCGCGCTCCGATAGCTTCAGTGCCTTAATTTCCGCCTGAGCCTCCCCCAACTCCCTATCCTTATCTACAACCCAACAAACAACCAAATGGTCCAAATAACCAAAACCCTAAAAACTTAAAATTAACAAAAAAACTCAAACCGAACAACATTGCTACCTCTGACTTCGTTCTCAAGCCTGTTCAGCTCGACCTTGACCGGATCAGACCCATGCAGCAAATTGATGAAGTCATCGGCATCAAGGCTGGACCGGACCGACGTCCTCCGCCTCGACGCACTCCTCACCGCCGTCAGCGCCGGCCCATCACTGAACGGATCCGCCATCCCGGATCTGAGAGCTAAAACTCACAACCAACAACCAAGATGGACCAAATTCCTCAGGTACTGCTCAATTTTTGGGCGAAGATCGATTTCTAGGGTTTTGATTCGGAGGAGAAGAAACCCTAATAATTCTTTCTTAACTATTTTTTTTTTCTTTCTGGTTTAAATTTTCTCAGTTCGTTTTGCTGGGGTTTTTGTTTCTGTTCAAATCTCACAGTGAAGAAGAAGTGGGTGGGAAAAGGGCGGTTGTTCTATTTTTTTTTTTTAATTATTTATTTAATTTTAATAATGAGAATTGGAAAAAAGGAAAATGTTAATTAACCTAGAGTCCATACGTGGCGGGCTGTGAGTGGCTCTTAGTGATTGAATGTTAGCCAATAGGAATTTGTCACGTCTTCCTTATCTGGTTAGTTGAGTACGGATTTTTTTCTGTGATGACCATGGATTTTTATTATTTTAATGAGGTATTGAAAAGTTGAATGGTTGAAATTAAATTAATAGAGTTTGGAATAAAACTAGCCGGCAGCTTGGTTCATGAAATCCGAATGCAGAGAATGGAAGTAGTAATGGAAATAAAAATTATATTTTGATTGAAAAAATAATTTATTAGGTATAGGAAAATTAAGAAAAAGGAGGTGTGGTAAAATTTTTTTTTTTTTTTTTAGTGTAAATAAATAATATTTGGGTGTTGTTTATGATAATTTTTTTAATTTGTAAAATATTTTGAATATTGTTATTTATTTAATTTATTAAGATTTAAATAACAGTGTGAATAAAATACAAATAATAGTATGAGTAAAATGAAATCAAAATTTAAATAAAATCATCCATAACCAAACCAAATAAATCATCAAAGATCTACAAACTTCTTTGACAAAAAACAACAAAAATAAGAAAAATATTAATAATATATAAAATAATAATAATAATAATAATGAGAAGGAGAAGGAGATAAAATAAACTATAATTAACAAATTAACTTACATCAAGACAAAAGAGACTGGGAACAACTCCACTCCATTTCTTTAAAGGTTGAATGTATTTCTCCAAATCTTCAATGGCAAGAAATGCTTCTCTAAATCTTAATTAGCCACACTACAAATAGAAGGATCTATTGTTGCGGTGTTGCTAGTGTGGCTACTTCTCTAATCGTTCTCAAATCAACAATGAGAAGTTCCAAGTCTGATGGTAGCAACTGCTTCTTCAAAGCTCTAGATAGGGTGAGTATTTATGTGAAGATGGGGTAAATTTGTCCCCCAATTTTGGAGGAAATAGAATCTATCCCTTGATTCCCCCTTATTCTGGACTCGATTATTATTTTGGTGCTTATTCAACTGAGGATTATTTTAATTAGGGTGCTTATTCCCATTCCAAGGGAATGATGTCTTCAATATTTGTAAAAATTATATTACAATTTTGGTTTTGCATATATACCCTTCAAAAACATGATGCAATAAAAAATGAAAAATATAAATGGCATAAAAAAATTATGGTTATGCCAGATTTAAAATATGGTTGATGGAACCATTTATATTTATATTTAAATATGGTCATGCCATTTTTTTCAATATATTTAAAAGGTCAATGATAGAACCATTTATATTTTAAAATGGTTGATGGAGATAGAGATAGAAAGAAAGATTTGCGCATAATCTTTGTTAGTTCCGCTGGTGTGGTTTATGAGTTTTAGGGAACACTCAAAACACTCAAAGAAAACTCATACAAACCAAGCAAGAAGGAGACATACAAGATTGGTAATCCAGTTCGGCGTCCACTTGCCTACGTCTGGGGGCCAAGCCCGGAGATAAACAATCCACTAAAAGAGATAAAAATAGATGAGTACAAACACTTGTCACTCACTCTCCCAACAATAAAGATCACTACCTCTCAAGATTGTCTAATACTCACTCATTCTCCTCCACAAGTGATGCATACAATCTCAGAGCAAGGCAGCTTATATAGAAGCCTCAACGTCCCAAATATAGCTCATACCTCTTTTAGAATCTCTGTCGCTACTAATTTAAAAACCTTCTGAAATTAGCTGTTGTAACTCCTGTTATAACATGAACTGCAACATTGCCCTGAAAGCTGACTTGACTGAGTTCTGGTTACATTGCGGACGACCTCAAGACCCATCAACCTCTCGGTCATGCTTAGTTCGAGTCAGTGCAGCCAAATCTCCTGATCTCGACTGCCGGTAACTAGCCTACCTCCTCAGTTCCTCATCACCAGGGACGGAACCAAGAGGGGCTAGCATGGGCTTCACCCCCTCGAGCATCGGCAAGGTTTTTTGTTTGGTCGAAAAAAATATAGAAGTTATAGAACCATGCAAACCAACCCCCTTCGGCCATGCCACCCTCGCCATGAGCCTCTCATCCGCTTTGATAATCACTACATAGATACTAAAGACCATGAGGAAGAACTTTTGTATTCAACTAGACCTCAGAAAACATTTGTACAAGTCGGGATAATTCATGGAAGATGAGATGTTCAAAGGAAAACAGAAAAAAAAAATTGCATTCTGGTTAAACCAAACCAACTAATATTGCCTCGAACTAATGTGCATCCATTTGATGATCTCATCCTGGCCGTTCATTGGAAAACTAATCTTGACTCCTAAGGTTGCCTCGAACTTAAATCAATCATCTTGATGAAATTAATCTCAGCCGTTCATTCTTTCCCTCTCAAAACTAACCAACATTCAAACATTTGAAAGGTCAGTTTTACCCTTTAATTAAAATCTATTTCCATGTTTCAAAATATTCAAAATTCCAGCTTTGCTGCTTTTTCAACCTAGCTGCTTCTACACTGCATCCTCTCTACTTTTCACTGAGTATGTATATTTTAGTATTTATTTATTTTTAATTATTGGATCATACAATCAATGATCAAGTATTACTTCTTATTGAAAATGAGAGAATGAATGTATTAAATTTATGGGTGAAATAAATATAACATGAATGATAAACTTCATTTTTATAAATATGCCTACAATGTGTTTGATTAAATGCCTTGATGAGTTAAAATGTTGAAAATATCAAATATCAAATATTAATATATATCATAATGTATATATGTATAAGTAAATAATGTTTAGTGTTGAGAGGGCATTTTTGGTGATTAATATTGTGAAAACTGACTTGCGCAACAAAATGGGAGACGAGTGGATGAACGATAGCATGATTGTCAATATTGAGAAAGAGGTTTTTGCAACTATTGACAATGAGGCGATTCTACAATGTTTTCAAAAAATGCAAACTCGTCGTATTCAGTTACCTCCTCTGAGTAGCATGTGTCGCACAGATGACAATTCTAGCTCTAGCGTGCATAGATAAATGTTTTATGTTTTTTTGTGATTATTTTAATTAAATGTCACAATATCGCACTATTTTGTATTGAATACAATTTATGTTGACTGAAAATTTTTTTTAACATTTTTCCCTCAGCCCCCCATCAATAAATCCTGGTTCCATCCCTGTTCATCACGCAGTCCCCTCGCAAGGGGCGCACGTCTTTGTGCGTCTTCATGAAACTTTCCAAACTTGATCTTCAATTCACCCAAATTTGGTCTTCAAATATTCTCAAGAAAGATCTTCAATCAATCATCTTAATCGTGCCAACAATAGGCATATATTCAAATCTTGCCCTTAATAGTTTTCAATCATCCTCATTAAGGTTTCTTCAAATCATACCATCAATAGTTCTTCAATCATACCATTAATAAGTATTTCTTCAATTAAGCTCCACCCATATTTAGTCTTCAATCAAATCACCTAAATATGGTCTTGATATATCTTGTCTTCAAGTTGTAATACATTGCCAAAAATAACTTATCCAAGATCTTCAAGATATCTTCCCTTCAATTCAAGACTCCTTGCCATGTCACCATGCCTTGCCATGTCATCAATTATACCACGTCACACAGGCTGGCACGTCACCTTGACTATGTGTCAAATCATGCCAATTATAGTGCGGTTGTACTAATAATCTCCCCCTTTGGCATAATTTGACACAACTGCTACTGCACCCAGACTGACTCCTATTACAACATCCTATTACAACTGGACTGGGACACAAACTTTACAAACTAGAGAAAATCATCTAGTTGCTTACAAAATATATGATTACACTACAACTAGTGATTTACAACTTAAGCACAAACAAAAACACCCAAGTTTGGAACTCTTGAACTAGTTAACTTCTCCCCCTTTGTGTCTGAATTGATGCCAAAGTCTTCACTGGTTGTTGCAAGTCTTGTTACAACTTTATCAACAACTCCCCTATCTTTAGAATTCTTGGTCATCAGCTCCCCTTGTCTTCAGTACTCCTTCTTCCTACTACAAATGACACTAACAAATTATAGCAGATGCAGTTCATTTGTAGTCCCCAACAGGGATTAAAGTTGGCAAAGGCCAATTGCACCCCTCAACTTTTTGAATCTTGTAGCATCAAGGGGTTTGGTAAAGATGTCTGCCAATTATTTTTCTGTTGCAATATAATCAATAACAACTGTTTTATTCTTTACCAAATCTTGTATAAAGTGGTATCGAAGATCAATATGTTTGGTACGAGAATGTTGGACTGGATTTTTGGAGATATCAATAGCACTTTTATTGTCACAAAATATATTAAACAACCCTTGTTGTATGACATAATCTTCAAGCATTTACTTCATCCATAACAATTGTGTGCAACAACTTCCTGCTGCTATGTATTCAACCTCGGCAGTGGAGAGGAAAATAGAACTTTGCTTCTTTCTATACCATATGACCAAGTTGTTACCAGGATAGAAACATCCTCCTGAGGTGCTTTTTCTATCATCAACATTTCTTGCCCAATCTGCATCACTATAATCTGCAAGATGTGAGTTGGAGTCTTTTGAGTACCAAATTCCATATTCTGCAGTACCATGAACATATATGATGACACGTTTAACAGCTTTTGAATGTGATTCCTTTGGTGTTGCTTGATATCTTGCACAAATTCCAACACTGAAAGAGATGGCTGGCCTGCTAGATGTGAGATAGAGCAAACTTCCAATCATGTTTCTATAGAGACTTGGGTCTACATTTTTTCCATGCTCATCTTTTGTCAACTTCTGATTCACACTCATAGGTGTTCTCATGTGTCTTGCCTTTTCAGGCCAAATTTTTTCACCAAGTTCTGTGTATACTTGGTTTGAGAAATGAAAATTTCTTCTTTGCATTGTTTGATTTGGAAACCCAAAAAGTAGTTCAGTTCACCTACCATGCTCATTTCAAACTCTTCTTGCATTAGATGAATAAACTCATCCATTTGTTTTTGTGATGCTGAACCAAATATGATATCATCAACATAGATTTGTGCTACCATAAGATCTGATTTGGATTTCTTTATGAATAAAGTCTTGTCTGCTTCGCCTCTTTGGTAGCCCTTCTAAAGTAAAAAATTTTGTAAGCCTTTCATACCAAGCCCAAGGAGCTTGCCTCAAGCCATAGAGAGCCTTTTTCAATTTGAATACATGATCTGAATGTTGAGGATCTTCAAACCTTTTAGGTTGTTCCACAAAAACTTCTTCACTTAGAACTCCATTTAGAAAAGCACTCTTGACATCCATTTGATGCAACTTGAACCCCATACAACATGCTACTAGTGACAATAATCTGATGGATTCCAAGCATGCAACTGGTGCAAATGTTTCATCAAAGTCAACTCCTTCAACTTGAGTATATCCTTGAGCCACTAGTCTTGCTTTATTTATGGTGATTGATGGATCGAAAATACACACCCTGGCGTCATGTCAATTAAGGAACACCGGGTGATATGTCGAATCACAAATATTATTTTCTTTTATTTATTTTTATCTTTGTGGGTTCTCCCATTCCTAATAGAGGCAAGCCTCTATTATTAATTACCCCAAACTGAAATCTCAGGAACCTCCGATTAAGGGCTCAAGTACAAGTAAAGGCAAGAAAATTTGCAAATTACATAATTTATTATTTATTATATGTTACATCATTTATATGTCACCATATAACTTTCTCTTTATATATATATATATCATATATTGCTCTTTGTGCCTTATCATCGCGTTGCATGCATCGCTGCCGTTTGAGGTATACATCTCATTATTGTCTTAAGATTTACCACTGTCTCAAGATAAGCATTCTTATTGTTGCCATGATGATCATTACACCTGGAAATTTCCCGTCACCAATTCATAGAAAATATGTGAGGCTTCTCGAGAGTCTCCTCAAAAATACTTATAAACTTCAAACATTCTTGATAATTACAATGTCAGCATTATGAGTGCTTATAAACTCCTTTAGCTTAAATTCTCTGAAAATTGGAACACTCTTTCTCATAAATCAATCACTTGACAAGCCCAATATTCCATGTTCTTCAATAACCCATTAATAATAAACTCCAATTAATGATGGCCAACATTAATGATAAAAGAAGCATTGGGAATTGGATCAACAGAAATCCACTCATTTTGGTGAAGGAATTGGAGACCATGCAGGATATACATTATCAATCATGTAACCATATGTTATATACTCCATGAAAGGAAACAGGGGGTTTGATTGCTTGACATAACGTATGCTTTTACTCATTAATGAGCTTCTGAGTACACTTTTCCACATTTGTTGTTGTATGCGAAAGAGAAGTCTCGTTTTGAAGGCAAGGCCCATATTCAATTATTTCAAAGTTCACAATGATATCCAACCACAGCCATTACTCTTCCTTTTATCTTGCAAGAGATTTTTTTTTTTTAATGAAATTGATAGTGGTGGGCCCACCCTATACTTCATTAGATATATATGATTTCATTTACAAAACCATGCACATTCTTGCACGTTCTTTCAAACCATGCATGGAAGAGAGTTTTTAAGTAACAGCATCAACTATCATAGATTCTTCTTGCATGTGATGTTAATGTACGTTTTTTTTTTCAAACCATGCAAGCATATATATATATATATATATATTTAATAACCGCATCAACTATCATGTTGTCATGTTTGGTCCAATTTGAAGCATTGACTTGTATTTGAATTGCTTCCCGGTTTTGTAATCAAACTTAATAATGACCATGGCATTTTATCATCAGCAAACTCAGTACAATTTGGAACTCATCATTGTCCATGGAATCCAAATCTGGTAGTGCACTTATCATCTCATACTGCTCCTCAGCTTTTATCATTCCGCCATCTCATTGAGATCCGAACATCACAGGCTTGTCTTCCATAGAACAATCAACACCAACAACATCATGCTATCTTGTACATGTGGTGAGGACTATTTCAGCGGATCCTTTTCAATAAACTTTTAAGCTTTGCACATATGAATGATAGAGAATTGTGATCTTGCATCATTAAACTTCATTCCCAGCTTGACATCCCATGAAAGAATAGCTTTCTTAGTAAATAAGCCAGTAACTTTTGATAGCTGATACAACGGTCATCAGAGCCTTATCATCATCATCTTCTTCATTGAATATGCAATCGCCAAAGTTACAGCCAACGGAAGCCCCTTAGTAAACTATTTTATAGGATCTAGCTGCATTATCAGTTGGTTCAATATCTCCATATGTTGCTAAGAAGAACACTGCAAATGTTTCCTTCGGATCCATGATTTTGAATATTGTCCTTTTATACCACGCTTTAACTTCCTTCGCCAACGCCTTAGCAAATCCCTCTACAGTGTCGGTCTGGGTGATGAAGAAAATAGAGATGCGCTTCTTCCCATTGTCTATATCCTCAGCCTTATCCGAATGATGACAGACTTCATAAGTTTTGCCAACCGATCGACGCCAAAATAAGAGAGCAACACAACTGATCAACAGCAAGCCAGTAATGATGATGATCGACAGCACTATAGACCTCGCAGCATCCTTTGGTGTCATCCCATCACCGCCGGTGAGGATTGTTGTCATGAGATCCAGCGTCGAGAGCTTCATCACAGTCTAATCATAGATCTGACCGTCGATCTCTTCTTGTGACCTGATCCCGAGACACTTCCGAAGATCTTACCCATTCATCTTCTGAGATGTCTTCATGACTTTGTCTGTAGAGAGAATGAAGAGATCTAATGTTTTTTTAATCCTTCTTTCTCTGATCCTTCTTCTTGATCTCAGAGATCATGTGTGTTATGTTGGAGAAAAAACGTGAGACGGGAATAGATCTTCATTTCGTACCATGAAGCATGATCCAAAAATTGGAGAACAACTCACGATCCCGTTGGATCTTCTGCTTGTCTTTTGCTTTTTTTAAGTCCCTGAACACCAATGGGCTTGCGATCAATGATCTTCGGAGAATCATCCAGCGACGGGTTGGCGAGGAGTATTGAGATAATTCTGGGAATCACCAACATTGTCATCTCTCTCTCTTTCTCTATGGCGACTGTGGTCATCTTGTTCTTTCAGGCGCTTTCGAGGACTGGTACCAACTCCTTTGCCAGTGCTCATCTTTTTCTGGTGGCAACAACGGCAACGGGAGACGACATGGCAACAGTGACAGCAAACAAAGGCAGCGACAACAGCAGTAACGTCGGCAGCAACTTCTTTTTTTTTTTAAATTACATATGTATATAGGAGGGAAAATATACCACCTTCTTCAACTTCCTTCTTCGTCTTCACTGCTTCTCCTCTGTTCTTCTTTCGCTTTTCCTTCGTTCGTCCTAGTTCGTCCTTCCTTCTTCGTCTTCTGTTCTTCTTTCGCTTTTCCTTCGTTTGTCTTTCTTCGTCCTTCCTTCTTCGTCTTCTCTCCTTTTTTTCTTTTTGCCCCTCGATCTCCTCTTCGTTCTTCTCTTTTTAAAGACTTCCCGGCCCCGTCGTGAGGCGTGGGCAGTTGTATCAATCGTGGGGAACCATGACGAACATCCCACGTCACACATTTAAATTATATATATATATATATATATATATAATATTTATATATATATATTTATTATTATTATTGTTAGTTTTATTATTTATTTATTTATTATTATTATTATTATTTATTTATTTATTTTATTTTTATTTATATATATTTTATATATTATATTATATTTATCTGATTTTAATTTGAAATATATTATATGATTTATTATTTTTTTTTTGATGATTTTATCTTTTTTTTAATTATTATTATTTATTTAATTATTATTGTTATATATATATTTTTATCTTTATCGGATTTGATTTTTTTTTTATCTTAATTTCATTATATTATATTATTTTTTTTTAATTTTTTTTATCTGATTCAAATTTTTTTTAAAATTTCAATTTTTTTAAATTTAATTTAATTTATTATTTTTTTTAATTTGATTTGATTTTTTTTTATATTTTTATTATTTTTTTAATCTGATTTGATATATATGTTATTTATTTATATTATATATATATATATACATTCGCCTCGTGATTTGTATTCAAGGCAAATTTTGGGATTTTAATATTTTACACCGTCTCGAGATTTATGCACTCGGCTGATTCTGAGGTTTGAGTATTTTAGACCGTCTTGAGATCAGTGCTCTCGACTGGTCCTGAGATTTGTGTATTTTAAATATTTTGGATCATCTCGAGATCGATGTTCTCGGCTGGTCCAGGGATTTGAGCATTTTACACCGCCTCGAGATCTGTGCTCTTGACTGGCCTTGAGATTTGTGTATTTTGAATATTTTGGATATTTTAGATCTCCTCAAGTCGGTGCTCTCTGTGATCTGGGATTTGGGTATTTTAAACTGCCTCGATCGAGATCGATGCTCTTGGCTGGTCTTGAGACTTGTGTATTTTAGATATTTTTGGATATTTTAGATCACCTCGAGATCGGTACTCTCGGCTGATCTTGAGATTTGAGTATTTTAGACCGTCTTGAGATCGGGTGCTCTCGACTGCTCCTGAGATTTTTGTATTTTGAATATTTTGGATCGGCTCGAGATCGGTGCTCTCGGCTGGTCCAGGGATTTGAGCATTTTAGATCGTCTTGAGATCGGTGCTCTCGACTGGTCTTGAGACTTGTGTATTTTGGATATTTTGGATATTTTAGATCGCCTCGAGAACGGTACTCTCGGTTGAACCTGAAATTCAAGTATTTTAAACCGTCTTGAGATCGGTGCTCTCGACTGGTCCTGAGATTTGTGTATTTTGAATATTTTGGATATTTTAGATCGCCTTGAAGTCGGTGCTCTCGGCTGATCTGGGATTTATGTATTTTAGACTACCTCGATCGAGATCGGTGCTCTCGACTGGTCTTGAGACTTGTGTATTTTGGATATTTTGGATATTTTAGATCTCCTCGAGATCGGTACTCTCGGCTGATCCTGAAATTTGAGTATTTTAGACCATCTTGATATCGGTGCTCTCGACTGGTCTTGAGATTTGTGTATTTTGAATATTTTGGATCGCCTCGAGATCGGTGCTCTCGGCTGGTCCAGGGATTTGAGCATTTTAAACTGTCTCGAGATCGGTGCTCTCGACTGGTCTTGAGACTTGTGTATTTTGGATATTTTGGATATTTTAGATCTCCTCGAGATCGGTACTCTCAGCTGATCCTGAAATTTGAGTATTTTAGACCATCTTGATATCGGTGCTCTCGACTGGTCTTGAGATTTGTGTATTTTGAATATTTTGAATATTTTGTTTAAATTAGGAGATTCGTTTAATTTATTTATTATCATTATTATTATTTTTTTATATAAATAGTGATGTTGCCCTTGTCGTCAGTCTTGTTCTTGAAAATCCACTTGGTTCCAATAACATTCACATCATTTGGCCTTGGAACCAATGTCTACACTTCTTCTTTCATTGCAGTTTCCAGTATTCATCAACTAAAGCTTCTTTGACATTCTTTGGTTCAGTGAGAGAGATATAACTTGTGTGTCCAGCCAATTCTCGATAATCAATTCTTTGAGTGCTTCTGGTTTTTCTTCCTTCAGTCACATTACCAATCACATTCTCAATAGGATGATTCTTCTTTATTCTTGAGGATAGTTCAAGACTGCTGTCTTCTTTATCTTCTTCATCATCAATTTCTTCTTCATCTGATTCTGAGATGATTTCGCCTGCTGTAACTTCAGTTGCAACATCAGTTATAACCTGCTGTCTGTTTGAATCCTGAGCGATTTCTGTTATTGCAGTTGGTGTTGTAACTGTTAGGATTATGCCCTCGAATGCCAACGATGATACTTGTATCAAGGCATTTCATTTGTATTATACATTTTTATTCTTATTAAATAGGCATTTATTTTGATGTTTATATAAATTTTGGGATGACATTATGATTAGTTTTGAATATCATAGTCCATGTGTATTAAGTTAAGCCTTCTACACTTTGTGGAATAAATAGGAGAGTACTAGAAGGGTTTGGTACTTATACACTTAAATAGTTCACAAATCGGAGAACCTTTAATTGGGCATTAAAGGTTCATAGGGATCTGTATGACATATACTTTGACAAAGAGTGCTAGTTGAACACTATGGAATAGTGGGAGCATATGTCATAAATGCATCATTGGGAATTGGTGTATTCGAACATGACTCGCATCAATCCAATCACATGGGTTTTACTCTTTGACAGTCAATGATTGGATTGTTGGTTATGATCATATGAGTGGACCTTAGACCTGAGGTATCATGATCACAATGTACTTGTGACGTCTAGTCTGTTACTAGAGTTGTTAGGCTCAGTTCACCTTTTGGTAGGGCCGACCTCGAAGTGCGACTATGTCGGGCAGGTAGCAATTGTGAGTGATCACCAAGAAGGAATTCGTTCTCTCGGCAGTAAACGAGTCAGTATCCTATGCGACTATACGTATGTGAGATTAGAAGACCTTGGCCAAGGTAGTCAAACTAATTGTGTGGGACACGAAGGGTAGTTTAGTAATCTCACCCCACTATAGTTATTTGCATATGATCGAGTTCAGTGAGTTTGACAATTACCATGGCTCTCACTCGGTGGGGATACAAGAACGAAAGGTTTATACACATATGGTAATCATAATCGAAAAGGTTCGTAATGATCTACTCATTCGTGTTCAGTTGGGCTACGACGTGGGGCCACGGGGTTGGCTAGGTGTCACCCACGTCCTTTGGTATCCTCCCATTGCCAATCAGAATGAACCTAGGGAGTCACGCTTAAAGGGATAAAGAATCAGTCTCGTTTTGAGTACAAGGGTAAAATTGTCAATTTATAATTTTACTTCATGGGATGAGTGAAATTGTAAATTGGTCTAGGGTTTTTATCTTAAGTTTAAATTTTGATTTAAATTCGATGGAGTCGAATGGATAATCAAAATTATGAGGACTCAAAGATAAAAGTGGTTTTAGTTAGATTAGGACTCATATTTCTAATAGAACTTCTATGGTAATGTTTATCATATTATGAAGGTTCATATTTTGAACAGGACTTCATAATTGAATGATGTTTATCATATTATGAAGGTTCATATTTCGAATAGAACTCATAATTGAATAATGTTTATCATGTTTTATGAAGTTTCTATAAATATGACTCCTCTCCAACTATAGACTTATCTCAATTAATTCTCTAATGAGAAAATCCCCTAGTTTCTCTTCCTCTCTAACCCTAGCCGCTATTTGGAGAAGAAGAGGAGATTGTCTCTTAATTCCGGCGTGTAATCTAGAGGCGTGGAACTTTCGTTCGGTGCTAGGAGATCTACGACAGTCCGAGAGATAAATTCGGCGCATCAAAGGAAAGAAAATCATTAACAGGTAATTTTCTAGGCCTTTTAATTAAATTACGGTGCTCATTAAAACAATTAGAATAATATATCGCAAATATATTATTACTTCCGCATACCCTTTAATGTTATTTGATTTTTGCGATATTACCCAACAGTGGTACCAGAGCGAGGCCATTTGTTTTAATGAGCATTAGGTTTAAAAATCATAAAATTACATTGGTGATCATTATTTGATTACTATATAAAATTAAGGATTCATGGCAAAATTAGATTTTATACATGATTTTTAATTTTATAAATTAGGGGTTCATGAATTTATTTGAAATATATATATATATATGAATAATAATATATGAATAAATAATTAAATATATTAAAATTATGTGGGTCCCAAGCAAACGGTGTGAAATGCTGCGTGGGCGAGCACTTTGCAGCGCGTGGGGCCACATGTTTTTTATATTATTATTTATTTATTTATTATTTAATTAATTAATTCTAAGGTTGTGAAGTATGGGATCAACCCGCACAATTGATTTATTTAAGGATTATATACATAATAATAATATTTAAATAATAATAATAAAAAAATATTAATTAAAAATTAATATTTGTGTGGGCCCCACGCAAATGGTCGCTACTTGGGGCGAGCACTGCGCTGCGTGGGCAGCCCACGCATAGGTATATTTTATTATTATTATTATTATTTTTATAATTATTTTATTATTTTAATGATTATTATATTATTTGTTATTATTATTATTTATTTTATTTTAAATAAAGTTGAATCCACATTGTTTATTTTTATTTTTATTTGATGTGTTGAATGGAATAATGACATACGATCATGAACATTAGTGCTTTTATATTTATTTTATTTTATGCTTATGTATTTAGGCCATGTCGTGTCCAATGCTATTTTTTTTAATTTTTGCAAAAGTAAATTGTATCCACGATACATATTTATAAATTTTAGAGAAAATATAAAGTGACACAAGAGTCCGAGAATACGTGGAGCAAGAAGCCCAGAGTAAAGTCCTTTTGTATGGAGCGCAGAGCCATGTAATAGTTTAGGATTTTATTTTAGATTAATCTATTAAAATAGGTTAATTATAGATGTTCATGATCGTATGCATATGATGGCTTGAATGTGAATGTATGTCTTATTTATACATGCATGATTAATGTAATGTGAGACCCAATTAATAACTTGTAAACAATTCTCCCAAAAGAATAGCACTAAGTTTAAGGCCATGGGATGTCTTGGCTCTCCACCAAGCTTTGGGTGATCAGAGTTATGAGGGTGCATGATATCTTCCCTGTACGAGGGGGTCTTGTATTCACTTATAATTTTAAGAACCTTTAGTGTAATGGATGCCGTTAGTCGAAACAAATTCCTCCCCAATTATACTGTATGGGTTAAGGGGGTGGAAGTCAATTGTTAGATTGATAGAAGTTGGTGGGTTTGACTCAGATAGTTTACGGGCCAATTAAATTGTATGGGTTGAGGCTTGGTAAACTATGGGCCAAAATTGATTGGACTACCTATGGAATAGGTTGGCGTCGGACGCCACTTCATTAACTCTAGTGGTGCAATTATACTGTATGGGTTGAGCTCCACTGGATTTAATAAAGAACACAATCACTCACTACGAAATCCTACCAACGAGGATTTCCGATTTCTATAGTGGGAGTGTAAATTTCGAAAAATGTAGTGGGAGCCAAGTTTTATTTAAAGACCTTAATATATATAATATAAATAAACTAATAATCTGGTATTTATTTTCTTGCAGTTTATTTCTCGATATGACTCATAACCCACTTAATATTTTTCTTGAGATAAATGCCCTTACCGGGCCCAATTATGTAGATTGGCTCAGGAATTTAAGGATAGTCCTCAATTTAGAGCGAATCGGGTACTTTCTTGAGGCCAATATTCCTACTGAACCTCCACCCGAGGCAAGTAAGGAAGAACAAGACGTTTATCTAAAATGGCTTGAGGACGACTTGCGAGTGAGGAGCTATATGTTAGCCTCCATGAGCAGTGATCTGCAAAGCTCTCATGAAAAGATGAGTGGTGCGAGATCGGTAGTGTTGCACTTGCGGGAGCTCTATGGAGAGCATAGTCGGACTGCTCGATATGAAATATCGAGAGAGCTTTTTAGGGTAAAGATGAGTGAGGGTGGCGAAGTTGGAGAGCATGTCCTCAAGATGATCTCTATGATTGAGAGGTTGGAAGCTCTTGACTTTTCCATGGACTACAACCTTCAGGTTGATCTCATCTTGTAGTCTCTTCCTGACTCCTTCTCTCAGTTTATTGTTAATTTTAACATGAATGAGATTGAGTGCACACTGGCTGGTCTTCTTAAGAAGCTAATAAGTACTCAGTCTCAAATGAAGACTAAGGGGAAGGATGTTGTTGCTTTAACTATCTCTACTTCTAGGCCCTCAAAGCCCAAGAAGAAAAAGATGGCCAAGAAGCAGAAGACTTTGGCTCCCAAAGCAATGGGAAGAGTGGGTAAGAAAAAGGGTAAGGCTCCTGCGGTTCGTGCGGGTGAGAGCTCTAAGCAAGGAGGCAAGTGTTTCCATTGCGGCGAGGCCGGTCATTGGAAGCGGGATTGCCCACAACTCAAAGTAAGCGGCGCTACAGGTGTGAAACGATTTGTTTTCGAAACAAATTATTCAATTTTTGTATTTTCTACTTCTTGGATTCTTGATTCAGGAGCTAGTGCTCATATTTGTATTATAAATCAGGATCTGGAAAGAAAAAGGGAGCTGGGTGAACAAGAGGTGATGATCAACGTGGGAAGCGAACATAGTGTTGCAGCAACTCACATATGATCTACTTATATTCCTTTATATTCTGGACATATTTTAGTTTTAGAGGATTTTTTAGTATTACCAAATGGGTTAAAAAACATTATTTCTGTTGCAGTTTTAGTCAGATAAGGATATGTCTTTAAATTTGGTGAAACTAATTGTGATATTTATTTTGGAAATAAATTAGTTGGCGATGCCTCTTTAGTAAATGGATTGTATTATTTAAATGTTCAGAATAAATGTGTTGTGAATGTTATCACTAAAAGACATGGTATGCATGAGATAAATCAAAAACTTGTGTGGCATTTAAGATTAGGTCATGCTGGAGAACAAAGGATTCACATGTTGGAGAAAGATGGCCTCATAGGTCCATTGGGATTCAATCCCTATCCGACATGTGAGTCTTGTCTTTTTGGCAAGATGACCAAATCCCCTTTCATTGGATATCCTGAGAGGGCATCACAAGTTTTAGATTTAGTACACACCGATGTTTGTGGGCCGATCAATAAGGGGCGCATGTCTTTGTGCGTCTTTGCGAAACTTTCCAAACTTGATCTTCAATTCACCCAAGTTTGGTCTTCAAATATTCTCAAGAAAGATCTTCAATCAATCATCTCAATCGTGCCAATAATAGGCATATGTTCAAATCTTGCCCTTAATAGTCTTCAATCATCCTTATTAAGGTTTCTTCAAATCATACTATTAATAGTTCTTCAATCATACCATTGATAAGTATTTCTTCAATTAAACTCCACCCATATTTAGTCTTCAATCAAATCACCTAAATATGGTGTTGATATGATCTTGTCTTCAAGTTGTAATATATTGCCAAAAATAACTTCTCCAAGATCTTCAAAATATCTTCCCTCTAATTCAAGACTCCTTTCCATGTCATCACTTATACCACGTCACACAGGTTGCCACGTCACCTTGACTATGTGTCAAATCATGCCAATTATTGTGCGGTTGCACTAACAATCTTTATTGATCAAATGGGGAATATACGGAAGTCTTTTGGGGAAGAAGGTTTTTACTTATATATATAGAATTATCTATGAAAGTTTTATCACTAAAGATTAGAAATATAGAGGTAGAATCTAGGGAGTTCTCCAATACTTTATGTCTATATCAAGATTTAGCGTTAATCCTTTTGCCTATTTAACTTTGTTATGAATAAATTGACTAAGCATATTCAATATAAGATCTCTTGGTGTATGTTTTTTTGGCGATTACATGGTCTTAGTTGATAAAAATAAGTAAGGTGCCAACTTGAAGCTAGAGATATGGAGAAACACTTTAAAAGGTAAAGGTTTCAAGCAGAGTAGACAAACAATGGAATCTTTGAAGGTAGTGCAATATTAAATTACACATGGAATCTAGACCATGTACTTTAATATTATCCTATTTGATAACTTAAGCAAAAAATATTACATTTTCAAAATTTGATAACTTAGGGGTTATTTGGTTTGAAGGAAAGGAATGGGAATCATTGCTTACATTAAGGAAGCCTTTGTTTGAATGTGGAGAGTGAGAGAGGCATGGGTAAAGAGTGAGAAAGGCATGGGGGGAAGTTCCAATGCCTCTCATTTTTTAGGGGAGTGGAAGAGCAGTGAGAGTTATGATGGGTAAATCACCCATTTACCTTTCTACTTTAATAATTATAAATCTATTAATCTAAATAATTTAGTGGTAATTACCAAAAACACCCAGGAAGTTTTTAATATGCACAGTTTGTCCTCTTAATTTTGAGTATCCCTAAAAGCCCCTTCTTTTTTAATCCAATTATTTTCAAACCCCTCAAACATGTAACGGTGTGAAACAGAATTAGGTTTGGATTGATTAGACGATAATGTCCCTTGCTTGGGAAGTTGTGGCAACCATCACATGGTTAGAAATGACCATAATGCCCTTTGACTGTAACCACTTTGGCCTGGTAAGATATAAGTGGAGAGGAACCCGAGATAACTTCATTATTAGCGCAACCTTTGTCCTCTCTTCACCTCTTCATCTTTCACCTCTTCGCCAAGCTTCTCATTCCTGGACATCTTCTCTTAGGCCCAATTATCATTCGACTGATCGACCGTAGGAGAACTTCCGGTTTTCATTCCATACAAGTCATTAGTTTGCGCTCGTAGGTAGGGAGGCAAGTTGGAACAAATGAAGAAGATCTGTGAATGTATTTTTTTTAGTTTTTTTGCCATTTGATTTGTAATGTAATCGGCTACAAAGAAAGATTTTTCGGTTTTTTATGGTGTGATTATGGGTTGATCTGGTAGTTAGGCATGGCTAGGGTTTTGTTTATCATTTTTCTCTGCAACCCAAAGCGATAATGTTGTATTTAAGGAGATTTTTTTTCTTTGGACATGTCGTTTGTTATGCAATCTCACATGTGTGTTTTCTCCATGGTGATGTCTAATTTGTGTAATGTATGTTTTTCCCTTTAATTTGACATGGTTATATTATGTGTGTTAGGTAAGTCATTTCCATTTAACAATTTTTGTTTATGTTTAAGTTTACGAGTTTTCATGTAATTTTGGTTTTTTCTATTTAAAAAAAACTTGTTCCTATTTAACAATATTAGTTTTTGTTAAAGTTTTCTGGTTCCCGTTTAACAATTATTATTTTTAGTTATGCATGTACTCTCATGCTAAATTAAAATTTTTTTGTGTTTCATAGTTACTATATCACTTAACTATTGTTGTTTTTGCTTAGTCATCGATAGAATACAAGATCTTTGGTTGTGACCAGCCACGTGGTAGTGACTACAGTGAACGCTTGTGAAGAGCCTGAAATTTAAGCGTCAACAAATTAGTGTAAACTTTAACAAGTATTCTTAAGCGAAAATGATGTACTTTAAGCGTTGTCATATGTAATTAAAAGAAAACCTAATCAAATACGCAAGAACAAATCCATGTCCATGCAAATCGTTGTCCAATATCCAATAACAAAACTCCAGATTGATCAGACGAGGGTTCATTGTAAGATTTTCTTGGAAGCAAGCGTCGTTAGGGCCCATGTTGTCATCGCTCGAAGGCAAGTATGTAATAAGTCATTGAGAATGTGTGTTATAATTTCACATTGTATATCAACATGTGTTTGGTAAGTTGTTTTTGCTTAAAAAACTTTGTATCTATTTAAGCTTATTTGTTTTCGTGTAACTTTGGTCTTTTTCGTTTAAAATAATTTGTTCTTGTTTAATAATATTGGTTATTGTTTAATTTTAGGGGTTATCTTTTAACATTATTATGTTTTGTTTAAGTTAACACAAAAGCTGAATCTGAATCCCTGGTAAAATAGAAGATTAAATATAAACATAAAATATTAAGTGAAAAACGCATTAATTGAGCAAAAACAGAAAATTCTAACGTATACAAACAATGTGAACATAAAGGAGAGTCATACAAGGAAGAGATAGTCTGCAAGGAAAATATTGTATGATTCAATCAATCACACCTTCTTTGGTATGATTGAGAATCAATCAATCAATCACACATTCTTGGCATGATTGATTGATCCTCAAATCATAACAAAAATGCATAATTGATTGATTTTCAATCATACCAAAAAAGGCGTGATTAATTGATCCTCAAATCATGTCATATAACCTTATGTGATTACACGCTTAATATATTATGTTTTCATTTATTCATACGTATTTTTATTTACATAATGTTATCATTTAATATAAGCCTTTTGTGTTTATCATTAGTTATTTCTGTTTAAAAAGATTTCATATGTAACTACCAAACCATACTTAACCAACATGCATTAACTACTTTGAATATACTTAATAAAATACATTCAATAATTCCAAAATGCGCGACAAAAGTATTTGTAACCAACATAACTAATCATTCATGCTTAGTCAGAGATAGGTCATTGAGAACGTGTGTTATAATTTCACATTATATGTTAACATGTGTCTAGTAAGTCTTTTTTATTAGAAAACTTTGTTTCTATTTAAGTTTATACATTTTCGTATAACTTTGATCTTTTCTGTTTAAGATAATTTATTATTGTTTAACTATATTGGTTATTGTTTAAGTAAACACATTAACATATTTTGATAAAAGTAAACATGTTAACTTAAACTGAAAATAATAATTTTAAACGGGGCCCTGTAACTTAAACAAGAACCAATATTGTTAAACAGAAACAAGTTTTATTATACAGAAAAGACCAAAGTTACACGAAAACGCGTAAACTTAAACAGAAACAAGAAAACTCCCATCGCACACTGGCTACAAATTAAAAGACTTGTTTCAATCCATGCAAGTCAAAGGTCATGCTCTAAGGTAGGGAGACAAGTTGGGAATGGATGAAGAAGATCAACAATGAGAATGTCCATGATCTGAACGCAACCCAAAACGAGAATGTTGTGTTCAATGAAATCCTTTCTTTGGTTGTCTTTTGTTATGCAAACTTACATGTGTGATTCCATGGTGTTAACTTGGTAAGGAAGAGATGGTCGCCAAGATCACACAAATGGCCAAAAGGATGAAAATGGAAAAATGCCAAGACACCTTATAAGGGAACCAGAAAAACTCCAAGACACCAAATGGGATGAAAAATTTCAAAACACAAAGTGGGGAACAATAAAACTCCAAGAACCAAGATGAAAAATTGGTCAAAATACAATTTTTAAAAAGATGATGTAATTGGACAATTCTTTTCCCACTACTGCCAAGGGCAAGGCTGGAATTCACTCAAACAAAACTAGACGGTATGAGCTGCATAGGGCAAAAATGAAGTGAAACCAAAAGGAAGGGTTGTCTATGATGTTCATAACTTAGAAGGGTTGTTTGGGAGGATTTGAAATTCTCGAGGGGTAAACAGTAATTTTCCCAATAATTTATTATAATAATTAGTCGCAAAATACTTAAATAAAATATTAATTATAATAAATAAAATGAATAGTATTAAAGTGAACTATTTTAATTTTAATACTTAATTATTGTAATTAAAGTGAATAATAATTGATATGAATAGTTATTATGACTTAATTTTTTTAATTAAAGTTAAATAATTATTTGTTAATTAATGATATTAACAAAGATTTGGATATTAACAAATAGTGTCTGAGCTATTAAAATTAAATATCTTTTTATAATAATAAATTTATTTTAATACTTAAATAATTAAAAAGATCATTTTCACAATCCATTACTATATATATAACAATGATATTCATTTACATAAAGGGTATAATAGTCATTTTATCATATCTTTCTTTTTCACTTTTTTTCATTTCCAAATAAACTACTTTTCCAATCCTTCCAACCAAACATAGTTTTCATTCCTATGACTTTTCCAATTCCACTCATTTTCATTACTTCTCCACTCCTTTCCATTCCAATCCTTGCAACCAAACGACCCCTTAGTAATGTGATTACCAACTTAATAGGTGATAATATAACATTCCAGACGTAATGTGAATTTTTTCCCATTATACCTTTTAAATCCAATAAAATCACAATGACATCAATTTTTTTAAAAAATTCAAACGTAAGAAAATTTATTTATTTTTCCTTCCACATATATCTTTTATATGAAAATATATTTATTGAAATATTTGGTTGGAGTTAAGAAAAAAATTTGAGATTAAAATTATTTTTCAAATGTTAAGTTGGAGAAAATTTTTTATTTATCTAAAATAATTACGTTTGCTTTAATCAATATCTATAAAAATCAAATAATTTAAAATTTAAAATATACCTTTTTTCTAATAATAACATATATTAATTATCAAACAACTTTGATATTTAGATCAAAATCAAATGAATTTTAATATATTTGATACTAATTAAGTAAGATTATTTTTAGTAAAAATATAACTAATAATAGAAAATTTTTAACTAACCAAACATGGCAATGTTGCATCGCAAGATTGGCAACTACATTATTGCTTTATCAATCAAATAGAAAATTGCACATATTCTCATCAATATAAGTTGAGAATCATATTTTCAAGTAATTTTATTCCAAACGGTAATATAAGATTCCATGAACCAAACGACCCCGAAATATAATTTCAATAATAAGGGAAGTAGAAATGAGAGAGCAATTAGGTTAGTTGATATTTATAAAAATTGAAGTTTTTGGTATCTACACCCTATAATCCAAGAGGATGGTGAACTTATTAAAGATGTTACAAACAAGATTAAGGCTAATTAAGTAAAATGGAAAGATACTTTTAAAGCTAACATGTAATTATAGAATACATCTTAAATTGAAAAGGTAACTTCTATAGAACGATAGTTAGGCTAGCTATAATGTACAGATTAAAATGTTAGGAGGTTAAAAAACGATATAGTCAAATGATGGGCATGGTTGAGATAAGAATGTTGAGATGATATCACCTTTGACCCTCAATAAAAACAACGTAAAGAAAGATTTCCCCCTAAATGGTTGGGGCTAGCAACTATAAATTATTTTATACTTGAGTGATTTTATAGAAGGACTTTTTTTTCCCAAAGTATTTAGATGACAATATTTAAAAGCGATTATTGTGGATAAAGTTAAAATAACATCTAGCATATATAAAATATTATTTTTGTTATATTAATTTTATATTGAATAAAAATGAAATTTAAAGATTTAATCCTCCAAATGGTTCCTTTAAGAAGATAAAGTTGCTTCTTAGTCCTTCTATTCTAAGATGTCGGAATTGTGTCTCTCTATTATTTAAGTTTGCCAAAACTACTAAAAAAATTAAAAAATATTAAATTTTCAGAATAATCACCCTAGTTGGTCTCTTTAAATAAGCTAGGTTACTTCTTTTAGTCCCTCTATTTCAATTTGGGTGTGGAGAAACCTATATTATTTCAATTGGAAATATTAGTTCACACACTAATAGACGTAAGTTTTTTCGTCCATTGTTGCTAATGTGGATTTTTTTATTAAAACACTATTGAAAAAAAAAAAACAAAAGAAAACCGGTTATCTTATGATATGTTCTCATCTAAATCTATTTCTTCTTCTTCATCATCATCATCTTCTACGCTTTGGATCAATTTCACTCCCATCACCATCTCTTCATAGCTCTTCTCATGTTCTCATCTTCACATCCATCTTCACAAGCACACACTTTTTCCTCATCACACATTTCTTCCTCCTAACAAGACACTTATCAAACCCACTTATTACAAACATGTCATTCCACAGTAAAATTATTGTTACTACAGTTACAAACCTATATATTACCAGAATCATAAAAAATAAAAATGTATGCAAAAATGGATTTAATATATATTAATTCTCCTTCCATCTTTTCACTTGTACTACCTGAGTATAAAAATGTCTACTTTTTCCGTCATCGTAACCTACTTTAGCAACTCATGCAACAACTCCGACACCTTCTCCGACTAGCCAGAATTCCAAAAATGCAAAGACCGGAACACTTTTGTACAATGCCTCAAAGACCACCATAGCCCTTCCCTTTCTTTCTCTCTCTCTAAGATGGTTGATGTGAGATGAACCATTGATTACAATAAAATTAGATCGAAAAAAATAGAAGAAAAACTTTATAAAATATTATGTAATTAATTAAAGTATTTTAAAAATTTTAAGAGGTTCCTCGGCACCACAAATCAGAGGGCCAGAAAAAGTGACATTTCGGAGAGTCAGAGTTAACTTTTCATTTTTCTTCATTAAATTAAAAAAATTTCTCGAAATAAAGGCAATGTTAACTTTGACCCTCTGTAACCCTCTCTTTCTTTTACTTTCTCTCCTCATCTCTCAATTCAAACATAACATAAACGTAACGAGTGAAGAAATATGTAAATACAAAAGGATTGGTCTAAGTAGCAAAGGTTTTTGTCGCTTAAGTAAATGGTTTCAAATTGAATTTTTGTCTATGCAAAAATTATCTAGTGTGAAAGACATACTCTTATAAGGCTCTTAGGTCCTTGCCCCTCCTATTGTGGATCCAAGACCTAACAAAAAAGCTATAGGTAAGTACACTACCCAAATTTGTTTCCAAAGTAGGCAAATTATACTTGCTTTAACACAATAAATACAAGCATAAAACTGCATAAAACGAATCTTACGATGCCCAACATTTGCATTTTAATCCTGAATTAGCACATGTGACTGTTCTTAACTATACATAAGTCTCCTGCATTCTGGTATGAAAAAGTAGAAATGCTCTGATAATATAAGCATCTGCATATACATTCAACTCCAAACCAATCAAACTTTACCGGTATTACTTTGGCACCTTATTATTTTGTTCATACAGGCCTCAAATTTCAGATAAATCCTTCACTGCATACAGACTTTACTTGAACTGCATTTGCTTCAGGATTTGTGATTTGATTTACTAACTGTGCCTTTAAAACTCCATGCTCATGGATGAACCAAATTTCTATGGCACAAATATAAAGAATTCAGTTTTGAGGACTTTTCAACAACAATCTTCACCACTCTGAGCGACATCTTTTCTTCTCTAATGTTACAGAGGTCCATAGTTTGAACTTATCCATAATAGCCCAATGACTGTCATTTGTTTCAGTTTTCACATGGTCATCCCTGTTCATAATAACAATGTGAAAACAATAATGATAGCTTCAACATGTAAGTGATGGCAGATATTAGCAGATGAACAAATTGATTTATTTATCTAGTCAGAATGTGAGTCAATAAATGAAAATGAACAGAGATACCACTATCATGTCATGTTGTATGTTTCATATGGTTGAAATGATGCCTGCCATATGTGACCCTAATCCCTTAAATAGTTAAGCAACTTTATCACGGTATTGTATATCAATAATAATCTTTTACAAAGATAAACTGTAGGATAACACTATTTTTCCCATATCACACTCTAAGTATAACTGAATAAACTCATATATTTATGGCCAGTTTTCCACTTAAGTTTTTAAATTTTCTAGGGTTTTGTGTTTACCTGTGTGCAATAATAAAGGAAAGATAAACTTAATCATAATTACGTGCTCCTAAACTGGCTTCTGGTGTAGGACACAGCATACCATGCTGTGGAAAAGATTCTACATACTAGATTTTGGGTGAAGAATGGAAACAATTAGTTAGGCTAAATCTGAAATATTTTTAACATCATACATAATGGAACCACCACTTAACAGTCTCAAATTAAGAAACTAAACAAATTTTCAAAATAACCCTACCCTGCAGGTTGTCTTTGTATTTATTTCCTTGATGTTTGAGAAACTACTAATTTACACTTAAACTGCTTCAACAGATGGATAACTAACAAGCATAGAAATGAAGCCTCTCATACTTTTGTCATGCAAAGTAAGTTCTTTTATGTAGCCAAATCATAACCAAAGATACTTAAAGCAAGCATGAAAATCTAGTACATTACTCTCTAATTTTTCTCAGATTAGACTCAAAAGGAAAACAATAATATTTACACAAACAATAGTTGGACACTATAATTTAAGTGCTTCAACTTCAAGTATATCTCAGAAAAGTCATGTAGTGCTGAAATTTATTGCCATCACTGTGATGATATGTTATGCAGAGTTATTGAAACAGCTAGTACTCAATATGTGACTGTAAATAGAATTACAAGACCATACAAAATTTTGAGTGAGCTCATGATACTAATAATTTACATATTCAAATAAAGATGCTAGATAAAGAAAAAAAAAGCAGAATAAGACCATATACAACTATGATTTATTTGTTAGGCTAGACCAAAGGAATGACACTTACATGGATTTAAAGTCATGGGAGAACATATTCTGCTGTTCTGACAATGCCCATATAAAGCTACCCAGCAGTCTCTCTATGTAATAAACAACAACCAGATGATGAAGCAAGAGAAATCAAATTGTCTTTGAAGAATCTATGGGCATCTTAACAAGATATTTTAATTCAGCGAAGTAACTGATTCTAGATAAAATTTATTGATCCTCCTCAAGCCACCTGAGCATGATGTCCTCCATGTGATGGTTAAAACTTCACCATTGCAAGGATGATATGGCCTCTACACATGGCACACTAGACATCTAAATAGCTTTAGGAGTAGTTGTGATGTGAATATGGCATCTCCAACAGATATTGTACTAAGCTTCATAAGGCTTGTATATAAACATTTTTCTCTTATATATCTAATACTCCATAAAATCAAGGAATGAAACAGCCTTTTCAAAAACCAAACACCTAAGAACGAGTATGTACAAACCCATGCCTGCCTATTTACTTTGTTTACGCCGTTGCTTCTTGAGCGACTCATTTATTAATGATGTATAAGCTGCAAAATCTGAAATCATTCCTTTTTCACTCCTTAATTTCTCACAGTCCTCAACATCCCCGTGCTTGCAGTGACCCTCCAAAAGGATGTTATAGGTCACATCATCCGGCACCACTTCCACATTAAGCATGGCATTCAAAAGCATATTAGCATTCTTCATCTGTCCAAGCTTGCAAAGCCCATTCATAAGCACATTATATGTGACTACACCAGGCCTAAGCCCTTTGCTTTGCATCTCCTTAAGCAATTCAAAACCAGCCTTAACCTCACCCTTTTTACAGAAGGCATCAATCACCATGGTATATGTTACCTCATCAGGGACAATACCAGCATTCACCATTTCATGTAGTGTTCTTTCGGCATCTGCAACCCAAGCTTCTCTACTAAGCCCTGAAATAAGTGCTGTGAATGTCACGTCATCCAATTCAATCCCTTCGACTATCATCTTCTTTTTGATACCCAAAGCTGTCTCCAAATCCCCCTCCTTACAACATCCGTCAATAAGTGTTGTATAAGTCACTTTGTCTGGCTCCAAACCATTCCTCATCATCACCTCAACAACCTTCTTCGCCTCTCTCAAATCCCCGACCTTGCAAAGCCCATTCACAAGTGCATTGAACGTTATCAAATCTGGCTGAACTCCTCTCCTCATCATTCCTTCAAAAACCTCCATCCCAGCCTCAACTTTCCCAACCTTACAATACCCATCAATCAACGTTGTAAACACAATACTGTTCGGCACCAGTCCTCTCTCACACATTTCCTCGAACATCTTGTTCGCATCATCCGTCCTCCCGACCTTGCAAAGCCCCTTAATCAAAACACTGTAAGTGAAAACATCAGGCAGAACACCAAGCTCCAGCATCCTCAACTTCAAACCAAATCCAGCATCCAAATCTCCGATTTTGCAATACCCGTTGATCAGAGTATTGAAACTAACAACAGTAGGCCTGGCTCCCCACTTGGGAATTTCATCGAACATAAGATGAGCATCCCGGATCTTCCCCTCCTTACAGAAAGAATGCATCAGCATGTTAAAGGTCGAAACTTTAGGCGGAAAACCGTACCCAAGGATCTCAGAATAGAAAGACCAAGTGGCGGCAGGGGAATCAGAGGCCACCAGACGCTCAAGCAAGCTGGAACACGAACGCAATGGCAAAGGGAGACTGTGCTTGCGAGTGAGCCGAAGGCATTGAATGGCGTCCCCAACGAAGCCGAGTTCAGCGTAGGAAGTGATGAGGAGGGAGAGGAGGGAGGAAGGGGAAGGTGATACCTGAAGAGCCGCGGAGAACAGAGAGGGTGCTGAGTGGCGGCCAGAGCGGGAAACAAGAAGGCGGAGGATAGAGTTGGCGTCGGAGGAGTGGCGGTGGGAGAGGAGGTGGTGGACCATGGAAAGGAAGGAGAGGGGAGTGTGGCGGAAGAGGGGGCGGGAGAGAAGGAAATGGAAGAAGGAGAGGAGGGAGGAGGGAGGGAGGGAAAGGGGGTTGGAGGAGAGGAGGGAGAGGAAGTGGGAGGTGGTGAGAGAGGGGAGAAGGCGCTTGAGGGAATGGGAGAGAGGGGTGCTGGAGGAGTTGGCAATGGCTTCGGAGATGGAGACGATGATGGGGTCCGCTTGCTCGAGTGGTGATGGAGGGGTAAACCATGGCGAGAGCTTGGCGGGAATTTTGGCTGATTGGCGCATTGTAGACTTCCAACTACCATGGTGGAGTTTAGGAGCCTTTAAATTAGTGGGTTTGGTTGTTTATAAAAAAACTTAACCAAAACTGGTGTAAATATCAAAATGGTCCCTCTATTTTTTGTTTTCCGTCCTTTTAGTCCATCTAATATAAAATCCGCTATTTTGGTCATTGTATTTATATATTTTTGTCTTTTATTTATAAAATTCGTCCTTTTGGTCCTCGTATTTACACAATTTCATCCATTTTGGTCCCTTTAATTCATCAACTGGAAGGACCAAAAGGGCAGATCCGTCAATTAGAGAGACCAAAAAGATAAAAATATAAAAATACGAGGACAAAAAAGACGGATTTTATATTAAAGGGACTAAAAGGGCGGAAAACACAAAATAGAGGGACTATTTTGATATTTTGACCTGCCATGGTAGTTGGAAATTTAACTCCCACCATTCCTTTTTATTTGTCACATTTATCTAATTTACACCGATTAAGAAAAAAATGATTAAAATTAGTTAGAACCTATATTTTATAAAAAAAATTAATTACTTTCCAAAACTACCCCTATTTAAAACTCCACTTGTGGAGTATATGATTTAATGTTTAGTTAATTGTGATTTATTGAAAATTGTAAGTAAACTTGAAACCAAAACTCTGCCATGGTAGTTGAAATTTGTACTCCCTCCATTCCTTTTTACTTGTCATATTTACCTAATTCACAACGATTAAGAAAAATTGGTTAACATTAGTTAGTTACCTATATTTTATAAAAAAATTCATTACTTTCCAAAACTACCACAATTTAAAACTCCACTAAATGGAGTATATGATTTAATATTTAGTTGATTGTGATTTATTGAAAATTGTATAAGTACATTAAATTAAAGGGTAAATTTGAAAAAAAAATTATTTAATGTTGTACAAAATTTCTAATGTGACAAGTAAAAAAGAACAAAGAAGAGCTCCAAACCGTGATAAGTAAAAAAGGAATGAGTGAGTAATTTATAGCCAACTGTTATTTAGCCTATTCGTATCTGGTTATATATATGCAAACAGAGACTAGGAATGGACTACCTCGGTGCAATTACAGAGTAAGGATATTTGATATATTTAGAAAGTTTATGTACATCCCCTGATTTGTCCACTTTATTACTAAAAAACGAATCTAAATTATTTTTTTTTACAATATAAATATTTTTTTGACGAAGGCGACAAACGCTGCTTCACAAGGGGGTGCTAAAGAGACAGACAGATACGGTGGCTTAACGACCTCCTAGAGATTTATTATATAGGGTGGGGTAACACATGGGGTAATTAGAATCTGCCACATGCGGCTAAGATGATTTATTAATGACCACAACCTCACAATGGTAAATCCCCCTGCCTTGTAACCCCCAAAGGGGTGGAGAATATGGCTCCACCCATAGGGAACCCTATGAACAGTACTAATCCAATACTTCTATACTATTTTATAACATGTTTGCATAGTATTACACAATACTATTGCACAAGGGATTCGACCTTGCACCGCTCACCCACCACTCATGATGACTTCCACTAGGCTATCTAGTGGTTGTCTATATGTAATTTTTTATATAGAAAATTTTAAAAGAAAATTAAAGGTTTTGTATATTTATATACATTCCAAATATCTTATGTTTTTTTAAAATGTTTGATAATTTTTCTTAGAAATTCAAGGACAAACGGTCATATACCCATGGAGCAAGGGACTAGTAGGTAGGCAAGATCTCATAATTAATCTGTCTCAGAGCAAATTATATAATATAATAGAACCATAAATTTCAAATATAATTGTCTGACAAATTTAAAATACATAAAGTTTCAAAAATAAATTTCAAGGTCTACAACAACGACCAAAACAACAATTTATTCTAGTTAGAAAATACACTTGCTACTCAAGGAACACCACTAAATTACCCGTTAGTCTACTCTACTCTTGATCTGAAAAAAATTAAACACAAGATTATGAACTTAACACTCTCCAGTAAGTAATTCATTGAAAATATTTGGGATTATATAATGGTTTAAACAAAACTTAGTTTTAAGAATCCACAAATAACCAGAAACCCATACATGAGTGTATTAGAAAATATAGCATGTATAGAACAGATACATTAATCATAGTAGAATAAAACAAAATGCATATGTAATAAGTTTCAAAATGTAACAATTTTTTGAATATGCATGTCTTCCAAATTTACCATGGTCATTTATTTTACCTTGGTAGCACTTGAGCCAAAATATTAGAGATCATTAATTTATTTATCTTTAATGATTGGAATCAAAATATCATAGATCGTTATTGTTTCCCCTACAGAATGATGTGAAACTGTAGTCCCATTTTTTAAAAGTTCATATTGACATGGTCAATGTTTGACCTCATTAATAAAGTTTGTGCATAGGTTTTAAAAACTAAAAATAAATATAACAAAATAGTTTCATACGCAAAGTCCCAAAATCTCTATAATTCAAACAGCTAAATGTCCATAATCATTGACTTGGTCAGTGTTTAATAATGCAAAATTTTCCCTTATAAAACTAAAGAATATAATAGGAATTATAATCCAAAATTTCTCAAGTTCTCATTTGAGCCAAAAAAAAAAAAAATGCAAACCGACATATAAACATACCATAACATGATCCCACTTTCTGGAAAATATTTCAATTATTTTAAAATAGATAAAAAAAAAATTAATACATAAATAAATAAATGAATGAATTACTCAAATTTTATAACAAATTAACATATTGATTTTTATGTGGATTCACTTAGCTGACTAACTTTCAAAATAAACCAAATCCTACACCAAATCAATCCTCTCAATAAACCCTAAATTGGGGAACAAATCTTATTAGCTTACAAAAACACTCAACTTTAATTCTAAAGCATACAACCAGAATCCAATAAAATGAGGCTATGGACTAAGAGTCTTGAGAAAACATATATGCATGCATGCATTTACCCTTCCACTAAGCAAAGAGCATTACTTTAAAGATGGGTTCACCCCACCTTCGAAAGCAACCAGAGAGAAGAAAGAAAGGAAGTTAGTTAAGAAAAGTGGTTAGGACAAGTCTAAAAGAATGGTAATTGTGAAAGAAAATTCACAGCACGATATGAACACCCCATGGCAAGAATTAGGTTGCCAGTGAATTTGAAATGTGTTTTAAAACATCAGACCAACTTGTACCATAAGAGAAAAGCTGGTAGACACTGATTCGAATTATTGATAAGGCATTAAACATGGAAAAAACATAATATCTATATGAGAAAAAAAGAACAAGGCCATGAGATGCTGTTGGTTGTGATAGTTCTTTGAGGTATAGAGAAGAAAAACTAAGAAAGAAAATAGTTCACAAGTCATTAAGGCGCGGGCAACATTTTCTTTTAGGCTTAATTAGCCTCCACCTAATTTGAAACCTTTGATGCAAATTGGATTGACTGGCAAATTTTTTTTAGAATACAATGTAGAACCTTGAGTATAATTTGTACTCCCAGACTCAAGCAAAGACAACAATGGCTTTTACAAAGTGAAAAGTTTGCTTCTATCTTTTGTGCACTCAAAGAAAGCAAGTGAATTTAGGAGGAGTTTGTTTTTCATTCCATATTTGAATGATGGTAGGAAGTTATTATTATAGGAATGAAGTGGTGTTTAATAAAAAGACACACTACTTCAATAATTAGTGTTTGCTAAGAGACACTCTACTTCAGTACACCACTTCATTAATGAGTATTTACTAAGGAGGTACACCACTTCATTAATGAGTGTTTATTAAAAAGACACACTACTTCAAATAAAGATTGCTTAATAAAGAGACACACAACTCAAATAAACTATAATAACCTTTCATTAATTAATGAAATTACAAATGATAACTTTTCATTAATCTCATTACAAATGATGTTAATTGCATCTCTTTATCTTACATTCTTTCAAAGTGTCTTTTGGAGTTTTAACTAGTCTTAGAGCCCATTTGGCATGTGGGAAAGTAACAATTTTATAGGGAAAGTAAAATTTATGAAAAACTTTCACATGTTTGGTTTTAATATGAACTATGTAAAGTAACAGTCTCTATGCAATTGCTTTCTCTATGACCAGGGAAAATGATTCATAAGGGGGAGGGTGTGAAAAGGATCACATAGTGGGTGTGAAAATGTTATGCAAGTAAAATTATGATACTACCCTTATATAAGTAAAAATGTTTTTCTTTATCTTTTCTTGTTTTTGAAAACCCTAGAGCAAAACTCCTCCGTTTTTCTTTCTTTTCAAAAACCCTAGGGCAAGAGGGATCACTCTTTAGATCTTTTCTGATATTTTTCTTACTTTTTCAATGTTTTTTCATAGTGATACTTGTTTTTTTTTGTTAAACTTTTATCTTTTTGGAACGAGATTTTAGTTCTTTGTGTGGTTTTTATAAGTTCATTTGATATTACAAGGGTTTAGTCATGGGATTTTGACTTTTTATATGGTTTTTTTATTTTATTAACTAGGGTTTGATCAAGGGTAAAATTGAGAATGTATATAACTTTACATAGAAACCTATTCATATACTAAATGAAGAAATTAACTTTACATGAATTTCAGTTACAATTTTCATTCTACATACCAAACATTGTTTTGTTACTTTGCAGGGAAAGACTTTATAGTGAAAGACTTTACAGGGAAAGTCTTTCACTACAAAGCACCAAACAACTCCTTTAAGTGTTGTGTCTTCATGAAAATGCATAGATAACTTCATATATGACTCTTCATATAAGGATATGATTAAGAGATACATCTCTTCATTTTTAAAATCCCCTCACAGATGCTACTGTGTAAACTTAAAATAGCGTAACAAGAGTTGCTACTTAAGAGTATTAACAAAACTCTGTGTGAATAAGTTATTCAAATAATGGGTTGCAGGGGGTTTAAGTGGGATATAACTACTAGATATATAACACCTTATGAGCTGCTAACAATGAGATTATAATGGAAGTGCTAATTGGTGAATGCTAAGGGGAAGTAGAAAGCAACCTATCTTAGAGAAAACATCCATAACAAATCAGATAAAACAAATACCATTGATAAACTTTTGGAGGATAAGATGGTGCATGACACATATATAGCAGCACATTCCCTAACCAGCTCCACATTTTAAGAAATCATAACACTAAAACTTAAAAAGATCATAACAATTCACATAGTATAAAAACCCCTCTAGAGTGTTGGTTAAAGTGGGCATAGAAAAAGTATATGACTCTATAGACTGCAATGTTATTCTTGCTTCTCTTACCAAATTGGGGCTTTTAGTTATTTAGATAAATTAGATCAGAGCCTGGCTTACAATTGTAGTTTGTCTTTATTAATCATTAGATTACTAATTCTAGAGGGATAAGATAAGGGACCCTTTATCTCCCTATCTCTTTATCATTGTTTCCCAAAATCTTTCTACAATTCTGAATTATACTACGAGATTGAACATAGTGCTTGGTTTTGAGTCTAAGTTATCCTATAATGTTAACCATCTCATGTATATTGATGATTTAATTTTAATTACCAAAGCCACTACAAGAGTTGCCCGTAATTGCAAACTCTATTTAGCTATCTACTCTTTTTAAACAGGGCAAAACCCTAATGATGTTAAATCTGATATTTACTTTCCCAACAGGTTTGACAAAAGAATAGCTAGGAAAATTGCTCTATCCTTAATTTCAAGATTGGTAACTTTCTTTTCACTTATCTTGAAGTGCTAATTAACCCTAGAAAATTAGCTATCTTTTATTTTCAACCCATGATATCTTAAATTTCCAAACCTATTGATGGGTGGAACCATGCTAAATTATCTATAGCTGTCTTGGTTAATAGTTCTCTCTTGTCTATTGATAAGTGTCCAAATGTACATATTTTAGTACATGTATTTTATACACTTATCATGTATTTTTATAGGAATGGATGCCCGATTTATGCTTAATCAAGTATTATTTGCTTTGCATGACACGGAGGAGCCATGGAGAACACGAGGATAAGATTTGGGAGAAAAAGAGAAGAAAACCAGGTCTTGCAGTACTGTAGTGTATTTCATTGCAGCAGATTAATATAGCTGGAGTAGTATACCAGATGCATTGTAGCTGAATCACTGTAGCACCTGGAGAATTTTCGGGCCAGAAAGTGTTCTATTTCATATGGCCTCAATACAGTTTGGGATTGGCCCTGGGATTGACATTGTAGCACCTGGAGGCAAGAGATTTGGCCTAAGCCATACGGCCTCACTGACCCCAGAATTGACCCCGGTATGCCTCGGATTTTAATGATCTTAAGCCCAATTTGACATCCATACGACCCGTATACTTTGGGGGTATAAAAAGAAACTTCTAGGGCATCAAGAAAGACTTTTTGGCAGCCACCACTTGGGAGAAGAAAAGGGAGAACGAAAACATCTTTGAGAAGCGACATTTTGGGGGTGTTTGTTTGAGTGGATTTGAAAGCTAAAGGATTTGAGAAATCCTTTGTTTGTTTCAAAGGATTTGAATTTTCTTTGTTTTTTCAAATCCAAAAGTCATGGGATTATGGAATTCGACCAAAATGACCTTGGAGATCTACCACCAAAAGGGAGAGATCTACCACCAAGGAAAGAAGGATCAAGGACCGTGGAGCGGCCTTCGTCTAGGGCAAGCGTCATTCGGCACTTCTTGGACGGGGGAAGCGTCATTCGGCTGGATCTCCATCTCCTTCTTCATCATTTTGACTAGGGAGTGTCATCTATGAACTCATTATTCATCTTTCTTGATTTTGTTGTTGTTTGTATGATGGCACACTAGACCCCCAAGGCCACCGAGTGTTGGTGAACCTTGGGTTGTTTCATCATGTATTTTGGATGCTTTTTATTTAATTGAAATGCTTGGGTTGATTTAAGATTTAGTTCATTGTTCTTCATGCCAAGAACCACTCAATAGAGAGATCCGTAGTTCTTTACTGAGTTATACGCGTAGATGTGACCTACTCATGTGTATTAGATCATTAATGATCTAAAAAGGGTTACTTGTATCGACATGCCGAGAAATTGGATGTCAGTAGCCCTCCGATTTATAAGGGCAGACTTATGATGAGTTTATCCTTATTTCGGGATCTCCTTGTATTTAATGCAATCGTAGGGATGTTGGTTAGAGAGAAATTCTTATTAACATTCGTATGAGATTAGGGTTAAATCGCCGAGAAATCGGGGTTGGTCTAATTTTGAGATCCCTTGGTCTAAATCACCCTTGCTTTGCTTTATTGTGCATCCATATATCATGATGACCCCTCAAGGGGATCCACATCCATAGGCCTTTGCATATCATTGTTGCTCTTGAAATCACTTGTCTTGTTCTATAATTCTTACGCTTGTATTTTGTTTACTTTCTTGCATCTTCTAGAGTAGTCCACCATGCTTAAATTGTGAGGTTAGATAATAGGTAATGAAAGAGTAATATGAGCTTCTTAGCCCTGTGTAATATGATCCTTGTGTTCTTGACAAGGTATTACTTGGCGATCCCGTACACTTGCGGGGAAGCAATCATCTATCTCTAACTATTATTTCTCAACTTACCCTCTTCCTGATACTGTTTTGAACTCTATTATGTGAATAACTAGGAAATTTCATTGGACCATGAAAGATAATGATAGTGTCATTTATCTAGTTAATTGGAACACTACTACACTTAGCAAAGTTGAAGGGGTCTTGGCATTAGGAATCTCATATTAGCAGAGTATTTTTTAATGGCCAAGGACTATTTTTCAATTTCTAAACTCCAAAATGGTTTTATGGGTGAATATTTTGAATATCAAGTATGTCTACGTTTGCTTATGGAATCAGGATGCTCTTGCCAATTGCTCATATTTTTAAAAGCCTTATGGAGGATTGTTGATTTTATTAAACCTAACTTGTGGATTCATTCTCTAAACTCCTATTTCATTTCCTTTTTAAATGACCCATAGTGTTTGGATTCCTTTGTCTTTGAAACCAATTTTTTTTAACATGATTTTTGATATTGCTTCATTATATATCACAATTTTTTATTTAATTCTAATTGGGATGAAGACAGACTTAGAGATGTGTTTAGGGAGAATTTAAAGGTCCCCCTTTTTTTAATCTAGGACACGTTGATGTAGATTCCAATAATGCTTGGGTTTGGCTCCTAAATCAATAGGCAATAAGTTTTCTGCTAAAGTTTATACTTTCTTTAAAAGTGGAAATATTTCCATTCCTAATTAGAGGAGTTGGAATATGATTTGGAAAGTTTGGGTGGCCCGTAGGGTTATGTTTTTTACTTGTTTGGTTATGCATGGGAAAATCTATTGTAGACAAGCAATAATAGTCCACAAACTTAATGGCATCAATCAACAAAGAATAATCCACCTTAGACACTTACGGACAAACTCCTAATGGAGGATTTCCCAATCTCCCCACCAACACCACCAGGGCCAAAGTAGGGAAGAGGAAGGCTTGATCCTCTCTCTCTCTATAAGATCAAGATTGGATAACCATGAAGATTGGAGGTAGCGGGACTTGTGGATTCATGGGCAAGATATGGCTAAACTAATAGGATTCACAATTGTTGAGAATGGAGGGGGAAAAACAACTCAATCAAAGGAAAATTCAAATGGCATAGGAAAGTTACCAAAGGATGGGGTCCACAGCTCACACATGCATAGATGTTTGCTACATGCTCAAATTGCAGGGTCATAATGTCTAGTTCTAGTTCTAGTTCTTAGATTACTTACTCAAAAATGTTTGCTCTTAACATTGTCGAGTTCCATTAGTCATGTGCTAGCTCACAATATATGAACCTTTGGCAAACTCACATGTGCGAGAGCAATTTCACACAAATTCCCAAGAGCTCATAAGGGAAGAAGATAGAATAAATGAATAAATAAAAATAAAATAAAAGTCTAGCTAAGTCTGATCCAGGGCGTGACATGAGCTGATTTAGTTTACCAACTCCATTCTCTTCCTTAAACATATACCACATTCACGTCCACTTGAGCCATTCTTTTGGAAGTTTTTTTTGCATACAATTCTTGAAATTATTTTTATTTGCCTGCACACGCACATGGGCCTGCACACGCATGTTTACAATGGTCATTTGACGAATTTAATAAATTCAATAATAAGCACATTCCTTGCAAGGGCGCCTTCATGCAGCATTGATATAGATTCACAAATATTTACAAATGGCATATCATGAGTTTAATAAACTTAATAATAAGCACATTTATTTCATGCAGGTAGGTATTCTGCGTCAAGATCACATTTATTAAATACAAGTCAAAAGTTTGCCCAATGAATGGTGAATGGTCAGTTCACACTAAATTGATACTTCCTCCGTTCCTTTTTATTTGTCATAAACCCATGTTCCTTTTTATCTGTCATTTTTTAACATCAAGAAGCATTTATTATTTTTTTTTTCTAAAATTACCCTAACAGTCTATTCAATTCTCTTCTTGAAATTTAATATGAGAGAGAAATGTAACGATATAAATTAGGGGTAATTTTGGAAAGATAACTAATTTTTATTAAATTATGTGAAATAACCAACTTTCTTGGTATGTGAGATTCGGTTATTCACGACAAATAAAAAGGAACGGAGGGAGTATTGTTCTAAACTAAAATTAATTTAAAAATTGGATTTAAGCTAAAATTATATGTATTTAATTTAATATATATGATTTATCTACTTTAAAAAGAATATATACGTATTACTTAACAAACATCTTAAAAATAGAAAAGTTTTCAAGGCAGACATGAAATTTCATTATTTATGGAGTGTGATAATATAATAATTCATATATTTATAAAAATTATAGATAATCAATCTAAAACCATTGGTTGGCTAATTTCATAAAGAAAATATTTCCTCTCTCCATAATGGATGGTAACTGTAATAATTAACAATTTTTAGGGGAACCACCATTAACTTAGTTATAATATATGTATTTTGCATGACTAGTAAATTTAAGTTTTTCACCATAATTCAAAAGAGTAGTGCCATTGTGTTAACTCAATTATTTATTTGAAAAGATAAAGGTAATTTAAAAAAAATAGCTTTTTGATTTTTAAAAGTGAAAATTTTAAAAAAATCTTCTAGAAAGTAATAATTATATATTAACTAGAAATGTGCACCATTTTGTTAACTAGAAATAGCTTTAGAAATCCAACAATGATATGTTCACATACTAGATTTATTGAATAAGTTTTCCAAATGACGTGGATGCTAACTTGCCACTCACATCATCATCCACGTCATTATTTTTTATATAAACTTCAAATTTAAACCTTAAAAATCTCTAAATTCTTAAAATTTTAAAAAAATTTAAACCATGTCTAAAATCCTAAAATTTTAAATATAAATGCTATAGAATCCTTTTCTCAAAAAACTAAAAACTTAAACCCTAAATAATAAATACTAAATCGTAAAATCTTAAACCATAAACCCTAAACAGTAAACCACAAACCGTCATTCTGGGAGAAACCCAATTAGCAAAAGTTTGGGTTGTCAATGGAGTTGCAATCCAATGTAGAAGTTTTTCTAAGATTCCTGGGAGGAAGCAGAAAAATTAGGTATGGTAACCACTCGTAGACAATATCCTCCTGATGAATCAAATAATGATGACGCTATGGCAGAAGAAGACGAAGAGAATGCAGAAAATGTAGAAAAGGATGAGAATAATATGAATTAAAGTGCGCCATACTGTACAAGTACAGTTTATATTACTATACAAATACAATAATGGATTAAGTGTGTTTCTTGTGTCTCTTTTGTAAAGAACTCAAGGGTTGCTCCTTCTATATAAGGAGGCTTAAGTGAGAGTTTTAGGGATATAATTTCCCAGAGTTCTTCTTCTTTTCATCTGTAAGTGTGCAATAGAGAATATCCTCCTGATGAATCTAATAATGATGACGCTATGGCAGAAGAAGACAAAGAGAATGCAAAAAATGCAGAAAAGGATGAGAACAATATGAATTAAAGTGCGACATACTGTACAAATATAGTTTATATTACTATACAAGTACAATAATGGATTAAAATAAGTGTGTTTCTTGTGTCTTTTGTAAAGAACTCAAGGGTTGCTCCTTTTATATAAGGAGGCTTAAGTGAGAGTTTTAGGGATATAATTTCCTAGAGTTCTTCTTTTTTTCATCTGTAAGTGTGCAAGTTTTAAGTTTGAAAAAATCTCTTATTTCTCTATATCACTCTCTTTGAAGTCTGAAATCCAGAAGTAAGAAACAACTAAGTCTTCTCCATACTTAAGCTCTCCTCCTCTCATAGACCACTCTTCTTTGGCGACTCTGATAATAAAGGAATAAGAATCTAAGCTTATGGTAAGTCCTTCCCTTTGGATTACTTGGTACAGAATGAAATATTTATTAAAGAGGGAGTTTCTACCTCCAGATTTTGAGCAGATCCTGTTTCAACAATGCCAACATTGTCAAACAGGATAATCGGTCTATCCATGAATACACTATAGAATTCATGAGACTGGCTGAGAGAAACATTCTCCTTGAGTCAGAAGGGTAGTAGGTTGCGAGGTATTTGCAGGGGTTGAGGCCAGCACTCAGAAACAAAATCGGTGTACAAGTTATCTGAACCTTATCTGAGGCAAAAAAAATGGGCCTAAAGGCAGAGTTAATGTAACAAGAGCGAAATAGGAGAAATTATGATGGTTACAAGACTACAGGGTCTAATGAAAATTAAAGACTACTCAAGAATATTCTGCTCGAGGTAATAGTCGATATCAAGGAGATAAGGAGTCAGGAAATGACCTGTTATTAAAGGAAAAAATAAAAAAAAGTTAGAAGAACAAAAAATCCCTACGTCAGACCTACAGTAGGGAAGTGTTTTAGGTGTAATCAACCGGGACACAAATCAAATGAATGCCTTTTGAGGAAGATTGTAAATATTGTAGAGAAGTATGAAGAAGATGGGGAAATCTACTGTGAGCCAGATGGTGATGAAGATGAAGATTATGAAGCTAATGAAGGGCAGGACTATGTGGTAGGGTGATTAATGCTATCACCAAAACTTCAAGATCAGACTTAGCACCATCAGTTGTTTCGAACTAGGTGCACTATTAATAATAAAGTCTTTGGTGTTATTATTGATAGTGGTAGCTATAAAAATATTATTGGGAAAGAGACTATGAAGAAGTTGGGGTTACCTGTAGAAAAGCATCCTAATCCCTACACATTAGGATGGATAAAAACGGTAGTAGCGAAGATTGAAGTGGCAGAACGCTGCAAGGTGCCTTCCTCTATTGGTGAGTACCATGATAAGGTATATTGCGATGTTGTTGATATGGATACATGCCATTTGTTGTTTGGTAGACCATGGTAATATGACACAAATGCACGTCATTCTAGAATAAATAATATGTACAAATTGGAGAAGGATGGAGTTAAATACACATTGTTGCCAACAAACAACCAGATTTCTCCAAGAAGAGAACTTTCTTGAGTGTCACCAGGGAATTTGAGGTAGAGGTTAAAGAGACAAGCTAAGTCCATGCCTTGGTTATGAAGCCGACATTAATGACTGGTAAAATTCAAGAGGAAGCACAATCTGAAGTGGTGCACCCCTTGCTTCAAGAATTTAAGGAATTGATGCCAGAAGAGATACCAGACGGATTACAGCCTATGCATGATATATACCACCACATAGATTTGATTTCAGGGGTTAGTTTACTGAACTTACCTCATTACAGAATGAATCTGAAGGAGAGTGAGATCTTCAAATAGAAGGTAGAAGAGTTTCTATGAAAGGGACATATCTAGGAGAGCATTAGCCCTTGTGCCATACTAGCGTTATTAACTCCAAAGAAAGATATATGAAAGTTGGTGGATGTGTATTGATAGCAGGGCTATAAATAAAATTACTGTAGGGTATAAACTTCCTATTCCAAGGCTAGATGACATGCTCGATAGATTATATGGGGCAAAGTGGTTTTCCAAACTTGATTTGAAGAATGGGTACCATCAAATTCGGATTAGGCCTGGTGATGAATGGAAGACAGCTTTCAAGACAAAGGAAGGGTTGTATGAATGGCTGGTAATGCCATTCGGATTGTCTAATGCTCCAAGCACATTCATGAGGTTGATGAATCAGGTATTGAAAAAGTTTTATTGGGAAATTTGTGGTGGTATATTTTGATAATATCATGATATATAATCAGTCTGAGGAAGACCACTTATTGCATTTGAGGAAGGTATTGACTACCTTGCAGGAGAACAAAATATATATTAATTTTAAGAAATACACTTTTATGGCCAATAAACTTTTATTCTTAGGATACATGGTATCTGCTAATGGAATACAAGTTGATGAGGCTAAAATAAAGGCAATTCGAGACTGGCCTACACCAACAAATGTGTCAAAACTATGCAGTTTCCATGGGTTAACACTCTTTATTGGAGATTCATTAAGAATTTTAGAACAATTATTGCCCCAATGACATAATGCTTAAAGAAAGACAAATATCAGTGGAGTAAGGAGGCAGCTAACAGTTTTATACTCTTGAAGGAGAAACTATATACTGCTCTAGTTCTTGCACTCCCAAATTTTGAGAAGCTATTCGAAGTGGATTGTGATACAAGTGGAGTTGGAATTAGTGTTGTTTTGTTCCAAGAAAAAAGACAGGTGGTATTTTTCAGTGAAAAGCTAAGTGATGCCAAAAGGCAGTGGAGCACATATGACAAAGAATTTTATTCTATGGTACGTGCTCTTAAAACCTAGGAGCATTATTTAATTAGTAAGGAATTTGTGCTATATTCAGATCATGAAGCATTGAAGTATTTAAATAGCCAGAAACAAGTTAGTAGTGATATGTATGCCAAGTAGATTCAGTTTTTACAAGAGTTCCCTTTTAAATTACAAACAAATTAGGTGTACATAATAAAGAAGCAGATGCTTTGAGTAGGTGAGCTATTTTATTAGTTACCGTAAGAAATGAGATTGTAGGCTTTTAGTAAATTAAGGAGACTTATAAGTATGATGAAGATTTTGCTGAAGTGTGGAATAAGGTTTCGAACAAGGAGCCTGTTGATCTCTTCCATATATATGATGGATATTTTATGCATGAAAATCAGTTATGTTTACCTAGAACTTCCCTATGGGAGAAGGTTATCCAAGATTTGCATGGATGAGGTTTGGCAAGGCATTTAGAGTGTGATAAGATAATTGCATCAATTAAAGAAAGGTTTTATTGGCCACAACTTCGACGGGATTTGACCAAATTTGTTGACAGTTGTTTCATCTACCAAAGAGCGAAGGGACAGAAATGGCTTATACATGGTTCTTCCAGTACTTGAAAATATTTGGGAAGACCTATCTATGGATTTTGTTTAGGACTGCCTACCACTCAAAGAGGTGTTGATTCAGTCTTTGTAGTGGTTGACATATTTTCAAAATGGCACATTTCATGCCATGTAAGAAGACTTCAGATGCAATTGGGGCGGCTAAGTTATTTTTCAGAGAAGTTGTCCTTTTGCATGGCATTCCCAAGACAATAACTTCTGATAGGGATAGTAAATTTCTTGGGCATTTTTGGCGTACTTTGTGGAGAATGTTTGACTCTTCTTTGAAGTTTAGTAGCACTGCTCACCCATAGATAGACGGGCTGGCTGAAGTTGTCAATAAAATTATTGGTAATTTGATTCATAGTATTTGTGGAGATAAACCAAAGCACTGGGATTTGGCATTACCACAAGCAAAGTTTGCGTATAACAACGTAATCATTGATCTATAGGCAAGTCTCCATGTTTTATTGTTTACACTAAAGCACCGCAACACACTCTCGACTTGATTAAACTTTCGAAGGGCGATATATCTAGCACTGTAGCTAAACGTATGGCAGAAGTTGTGGAAGTACACAAGGAAGTCAAACAGAGGTTGGAAGATGCAAATATGAGATATAAGCAAGCAACTGACAAGCATAGGATATATGAAAGCTTTCAAGTTGGGGATCAAGTTATGGTGTTTCTACGTAAAGAGAGGTTTCCAGTTGGGACTTACAATAAGCTATAACCTAAAAAGTATTGGTTGTATACCATACTCAAGAAAATTAATGAAAATGCTTATATGGTTGTTCTTCCTGATAGCATGGGAATTTCCAAAACCTTCAATGTTGCATATTTATCCATGTTCCATGATTCTGAAGCTTCTTTATATTCTGATTTTCACTCGAGGATGAGTTTTTCCCTAGTGGAGGAGATTGAAGCAGAATGATGCAAGACCTTTGCTTTTATAGCCTTTTAATTAATTTTATTTAATTTTAGAGACCTTTTTTTTTTTTTAGGTTTTTTTAGGGTTTCCATTATTATAAATGCTTGTAACTTTGAAGCAAGAAAGGAATAGAATAATTTTCCAAAAATAACTTTTCTCTTTTCTATTGATTAGTGTATCCGCTGCGCTACCTATTCAACAAGTGCATGCCAAAATAGTCCTACATGGAATCTAGAGCACAAGACTCCTTTTAGAAAACCCTTTTAGAGCAAAATACTTGGTTGCCTTCATGCTTTTAAAGCATATATGATGTACGCTCTCCGCAAGTGCATAGATCGTATCAAGTAATACAGTGGTACCCCCTTGAGGGGTAGGGTTGTCGAACCTCAGGGACTAGGATTCCTAATTACTGATTCTTTCTCTAATCTCTAGTCTATCAACAAAGGGTTGGAAGTGATTAAACTAAAGAGAAAAGAATGGAGAAAGATGGAAGGATAGGTGAAAATAGGTAGAGTGTGCAATCAATGAGAAGTAATGCCCCAAACTAATTCCCAAGTGCATTAGTGTATTGATTTGCTTCTAATGACTATCAATTATATTTCAAGGTTCTTACGTTTGCTCACAAGCAATATTATATCTATGGCTATCCAATATGTAAAGTTTTGTAATTGTGACTACGGGTCTCTTACACGTCAAGTTTTGCAATCGCACAAGGCAATTACAACTACGACAATTGACACATGTGAAGTTCCACAACTATAACTATGTAATTCAAGCACATCAAGTTATACAACACAAGGTTTAACAGAAGAACACATTAAAACTCGATAATTATTAAAAGCAAGTAAGTCAAAGTACATTAAGCAACAAGGTTCATAGCCGGGGCACTGTGGAACAGTTATCCCTCATTAGTTCATACAAATGAGAAAAAAAAAAGGTACAAAACAATAAGAAGTCATGACTCTCACTTTCTTGCAAAATCTTCTCAATTGGACTCAAAGAATTCTTTTGGTTTGTGAACGTCACTTCTCAAAGGTGTCTTCCACTCTATCTTGGTCTTCCTAGAAGGTGTGGTGAAGTCCGGTCTTGACCTCCAACGATTGTCCAAAGATGGAGATGAAAACCCTGGCCAAGCTCTCCCTTGAAAAACCTAGATCTGGGAAATAAAAAGAACTTTCGGGCTCAACAAGACCTAAGTATGGGCATGATTAAGAAGTGCTTTTCTTGGGACTTTGGTGAAAATCGGCTAAGTATCCAGGCAGGGGAATACATGGGGAAAGCACGGTCGTGATCTGCCCGTGCTCAGCCTAACTACTCTTGTGAAAAGAGCAGAGAACTTGTGCTTCAACTGAATGAAGGGAACTTCAGAAACCCAAAGAAATGCATGGGGATGAAGCGTGCCCGTGCTTGCCCTGGAGCACACCCATACTTGCTTTGTTACTTGGTTCTCTTGAAATTAGCAATAAGCACGACGAAGAAGCATGACCGTACTTAGGCCGTGATTGGCTTGAACACTTAGAAAATGATGTTCTTTCACCGATTTTTCTTACGATTTCACTCCTAATGCTTTGAGTCCTAGAATTCTGCACAATAAACAAAATATATCCAGAATAGCATTGACTATAAATAAGAATGCTAAGAAGAGGAGCAAAAATACAATTTGGAGGTATATAAAACATGATATGAAATGCACTTATCAACATATCACCCTTATAGTTAGTGATGGAGCATTGACTCTATTTTGGTATGATTGTTGGTTTAGCGGGCAAGCGTCGATACACCTATGGCATGTGGTCTCCAATTTTTCATCACACCCAATGGGAACTATTAGAGAGCTCTTCCCCGTCTTTCTCCTTATCCTTTCGTCGTGTGATCCCTACCTTGTGAATGTCAACTCAAGGTTAATGTGTGCCTTGGATAATAGTAATTCTAAGTCTTGGAAACTAAGAGCCAAAAAGGGCTTCTTAATCAAATCATTCTACAACTTCCTCAATGATAGGCAGATGTTACTTGGTCACCCTACTCATTTGGAAAGGAGTGTGCCCCGAAAAATTAATATCTTCACTGGCTTGCTTGGGATAACAAGGTTCTCATGTTTGACAGTCTTACTAAAAGGTGATGTAATACATTCCTAACTGCTACTTACATTCTCTATCACTAAGGAATTGAACCTATTGAACATCTCTTCTTTTCTTACCCTTACATTGAACATATATAAAGCAACTTTGGGCAAATATTTGGTCTCATAAGACCCTAACTCCGTGGGTGATCTTTGAGTGTCATGGAGATATGATCTCTAAAACTTGGGATCTTCATGCCTAAGCCATTATTTAGAATATCTAATTAGAACAAAATGAGCATATTTTTTAATTTCAAATGGCTCATCCTTGTCTCAACCATTATTAAAGCTAACGACATATTTCTTCTATGGACTTCTGTAGCTTCTAAAGCAAAGAATAGAAGCCGAAGAATTTGATTAATACTATGAAGAGCATCCTTGAGTTCCTCAGATCCTAAGTGAGTGGTCCTGGTGAATGGATGAATAATCTAGCACTAGCTAATTCAAAACGGCTTCTTTTTCCCACCCCATTAGGCAGTTTATGTGTTCTTTTAAGTATTATTTTTCATTGTATTCCATTTATTTTCCACTCCTAGTGCATCTGTACCAGCGGTAGAGGGACAAGGGAGGGGGGGCATTAGGCAGTTTATGTGTTCTTTTAAGTATTATTTTTCATTGTATTCCATTTAGTTTCCACTCCTAGTGGATTTGTACCAGTGGTAGAGGGACAAAGGGAGGGCCCATTAGGCAGTTTATGTGTTCTTTTAAGTATTATTTTTCATTGTATTCCATTTAGTTTTCATTCCTAGTGGATCTGTACCAGCGGTAGAGGGACAAGAAGGGGGGGGGGGCAGCCGCCCCCCTTGTCGCCAATGGTGTCAGTGGTCATTATGGCTCGAGATGTCCTCCGTCCCCTTCCCCGCCCGAGCCACACCCTTCCCTTGACAGCCAACATCCCTCCTCTAACCATGCAGCTCCCATCCCCTGTCCGCTCATTTGCCCCCAGCCTGTTACAGTGTTGCAGCGGTTTGTGACCTAATCACCGGCATCGGAAGAGAGAACATTGAGAAGTGCTTTAGGATTAAGAAGGATGACAAGCAAGGGCTAATCAGGTTTAAAACAACCAATGAAAAATGAAAATGCGTTGTTTTGGTGTAGAGAAATATTCGTTGCACATATCACGCGCTATTATATATATATATATATATATATTAGTCTATTAGATTAACATTATTACACAGTTACACTCTTCTCATCCATTTTCAAAGAGTTGAGAACCTAAATTATTCTTGGTAAACAACACTTGTAAGTTGTAATCTCCCATCTATTTTCTCTCCTATGACTTTTCTGATCTCTCCGTCCGGCGATCAAAGAAAGTGAAGTTTTTTTTAATCTTCTTGTTTGTTTACTTATTTTTTGTCATTTGTGAAATATTTTTTTAGGAAATTTGTTGAAATGTTTGTGAATTGAGATTGATTAATGTGGTATGTGGATTGATATCATTAATTATTTGATTTAGAGTGTGGCATGTAAATTGATATCATTAATTTAATTTAGAGATTTGAGTAATATTAAAATCAAAACTTGTGATTTACTAATAAATAAAAAAAATTATATTTAAAAATTTTTAAATATAAATTATCATTTTTAAATAAAACTTCATTTATGATTAGTAAAATCTTAAATTTGAAAAATTAATACAAATTAAAATTTGAAAATTATCAAAATAAATTCAGAATAATTATTTAAAACATAGTCATTAATTTAAACAACATATGTTGTTATGTACACTCAACGTAATCATCTAATTTATACGAGGTTAAAACATAACCATCAATTCATCATAATGAATTCAAACTTATAACATATGCCCACTCATCATAATTCTTCTAAATATATATTTTTTGACTTAAAATACTATTTATATTTATTTAACTATAATTTATAACCATAATAATGGTAAAATTTAATTTTCTTTTCTTTATTGAATTTTAAATTATCCCACTCATTATAATTCTATTAAATAAGATTTTTTTAAATTTAAAATATTATTTACATTTATATAACTAGTATGAGTTATAACAATACATGTCGATAAAAATATTTATTTTAAGATAATGATAAATTATAATTATACCTTTATTTTATTTATTGAATTCTAACTTATTGTTCTCAAAAATTTTAATTTATTCTATAGTTTTATTTTAAATAAACTCAAAGAGGGGGTACTAGTTCTCCCTCTCTTAATAATATTTTTCATACCTAAATAATTCGAGTTTAATAGCATAGTTATTTAAAATCAATGTTATAAGCTAACTGGTTAAAGTATTTGCGAACTAGTTAAAGTTATGATAAAGAACTTATAACCTCATATTTATATAGTGTTATTTATCCATGTTGTCAATATATATATATATATATATATATATAAATACTTATGAGTTAAGGTGTAAACCTAGTTTAATATGATTAGGATAAAGTATCCAATTTAGTGTTACACATATTTGATTGGACAATATATGAATTTATGATTTAGTTCAATTTATTTATATATTTAATTCGATCAATTTCATAGATATGGAGTGGGTTTTAAATCTATTCCAAAAAGTTTTAAACCAAGAACGAGTTCAATATCTGATGTAAGTACTACTGCACAAAAGAAAAGTTGTGTTGAGTTTGATCCGAGAGATATTATTGCCGACCCAGGGCCTCGAAAACCAATTGAGGAATATGTCACAAGAATAAGAGATCAAGTAAGGAGAAAGTATTTGTTAATGGATCCATGTCAACTAGTTGGCCACAATTTTCCTAGAAAACAACAAGGAAAAGATCTAAGAAGCCTTAAAGAAGTGTGTTTTTAGAAATTTGATTAGTTATAATATAGTGTGTAAAAAGATGAAGCTTATTGTTTCTATTGTTATCTTTTTAAGCAGCCAAGGGGTGATAAACTTGGGAATGATGTCTTCACAAAGATAGGGTTTAGCAATTGGAAGAAGGCAATGGAAGTTTTAACTAAGCATGTTGGTGGAGTTAATAGCAACCACAACAATGCAAGACGACATTGTGAGGATTTTAAAAATTAGAGGTAAAGCGTGTCACATATATATTCTCTTCTCATAGTAGAGAGATGTAGATTGCAAGGTCTTATGTTACATTTCTTATGTTGCAAGGTCTTGCGTTTCACGGACATGATGAATCTTCTAGTTCCACAAATAGGGGAAACTTTCTAGAGATGCTAAATTGGTATGGGACAGAAGTTGAAAGTGTTGGTCATGCGATTAATGAAAATGCTCCAGGAAATAATCAAATGACTTCTCCACAAATACAGAAAGAGTTAGTGAGGGCTTGTGCATAAGTGACCACGCTGACCATTATTGATGAAATTGGAGATAGTCATTTCTCTATACTTCTTGATGAGTCTAGTGACAAATCAATAAAAGAGCAAATGGTTGTGATTGTGAGGTTTGTGAATAAGAAAGGGCAAGAAATTGAAAGATTTCTTACTATTAAACATGTTGTTAATAGTTCAACCCCTCCATTAAAGACAACTTTGGATGGTTTGTTTGCTTGTTGTGGTTTATCTATTTCTAGATTAAGAGGGAAGGGATATGAAAGAGCCTCAAATATAAAAGGGGAATTTAATGGGTTAAAGACATTAGTTTTGAATGAAAACCCATTTGCTTTTTATGTCCATTGCTTTGCCACAAATTGCTGTTGGTTGTTGCTTTTATTGCTAGGAGCATTTTGACTATTAGTGATTTTTTCAACTATGTCACTATGATTGTGAACATTGTGGGCACGCTTCTTACAAAAGGGGAGATGCGTTGCTTCAGAAGCACCATAAGATTGTTGAGAAATTGGAGAGAGGTGAGATCTTTTCAGGAAGGGGCTAACATCAAGAGACTAATCTTACAAGACCCGGTGATACTCGGTGGGGCTCATATTATACAACTTTAATCTACTTATTTACTATGTAGGAATCAAAATTAGAGGTATTAGAGAATGTGTGTAATGATGGGAATGTTGTGGAATAAAGAGACATAGCATCAGGTTTGATACAAAGGATGGAGAGTTTTGAATTTATATTTATCTTTCATCTAATGATCAAAGTATTGGGATTAACTAATGACTTGTCAAATGCCTTGCAGGAGAAAAATCAAAACATTGGTAATGCAATGGGGTTGATTGTAACTATGAAAGAACTTATGCAAGACTTGAGAGAAAATAGACGGGATACATTTTTAGAAGAAGTCAGGAGCTTCTGTGTTGCAATGCTAGTTTCAGTACCCAATATGGAAGATAGAATACTTGTTCGAGGTCGTTTGAGACATGGAGGGCAATTGGTTACTTATTACCATCATTATCATGTGGAGATCTTTTTTGATGTGATTGATTCACTTACTGTTAAGATGAATAACTGATTTAGTAAAACTTCTACATAGTTATTAAGATGCATTGCTTGTCTTGATCCAAGAAACTATTTTTTCATATTCGATCATGGTATGCTTGTTTGACTTGCTCAAATTTACTCTGATAATTTCTCCACATCCGATCATCTTATCATCAAAGAGCAACTTCGCATATATATATATATATATATATATATATATATATATATATATATATATATATATTTATGATATCAGAAGAAATTCTAATTTTCAAGTTGTCATGATGTTGTAAGTCTTACTGTGAAGATGGTTCAAACTAATAAATATTTGACTTTTCCATTTGTTTGTCGCTTTATCGAATTGGCATTGATCTTACCAGTGGCAACAACAATAGTTGAAAAGGCGTTCTCAGCAATGAATATCATCAAAACATATTTGTGAAACAAAATAAGCAATGGATGGTGAAACAATTTGTTGGTATGCTATATTGAGCAAGAAATGTTTGCTAAAATTGATGAAGAAATATTATAATGTTTTCAAAACATGCAAAATCGAAGGATTCAGCTCCCCTCACAGTCATTAATTAGTGGTATTTTTATTTTTATATTTTAAAATATTTTTCTTATTGTATTATTTTAAATTTTAAATTTATAAAAAAAATTATTTGAATCATTATTTTTTTAAATTTGTAGCTCACCCCTTTCTCCGTAATTTCTGGCTCCACCCCTAATTTGTACCTTTTTTTTGTTAGCTTCTCTAACTTGTAACTTTTGTGTCTCTTTTTTTTTTTCTTTGGTACACTTTTTATCTTTAACAAAGCTACTATTTATCCACCTTTTGAAAAAAATCTCATGTATTCTTTATTACAAATTGTTTGAAGTTGATCTTTTTTTAGTTATTAGTTTTCCTTTTTTTTTATAATGTAATTTTCTTCTTGAATGTCAGGAAGTTTGTAAATTATCAGCTTGGATTTGCAAGCCTCATGGTTTTTCTCATTCGCTTTTTTTTTACATAAATCTTACTAATATTCGTGATGCTTGCTCGACTGATCTTCTTTGTGCTTAATTAAATAGTTAATGTGTAGTTTCTCATCTATGTGGGTGGTTAATAAATAGGATGAAAAATGAGAGGGTGAAGCAGCAAGGGGAAGTACAGACAGCTTAACATTTTTTTTTTTTGGCTAATAGCTTCACAACTTTTATTTATTTATTTTAAATTCATTATTGTGTGTTGAGGGCCACGAAAATAACTGAGTGAGTACATCTACAATCTGAGCAGTTTCTGTTTGCCTTGTAACTTTCAATTATTAGTGAACATATATGGATTAATTTTTTAAGAAGGCCACTTAACTTTGTTTATGTTTTATTTTGGTTATTGAACTTCAATTTGTATCAAAAAAGTTACTCATCTTTGATCTTGTTTCTCCGGCAGGTCAATCGCGAGTAACCTGATTCATCTATCTGACATGGCTGCCGAAAAATCACAGTCAGCCCATGCTCGACACCTCAATAGCCTACGTGGAGGTTCCATCTCATCCTTAAGTGCCACCTAAGCAAAGTAAGGCCACCTCACCAGTTTATTTAGGTTGTCTTGAAATCTTATTGAGAACCCTATTTCCTAATAACCCTAATTCCTCATTCTCCTCTTCTCTTTCTCTCTTTTCCCATTGCATTCACCAATCGAGGATAATCACACTAGGGAGTGCGACAATCGTCTTCGGTAAGACTTTTCTTTGTATTTCTCCAACCTTTTCTTCTCTTCTCCAACCTTTTCTCCCCTTTTGAAAGCAATGTTATTCCTGTCTTATTTTTTGCTGTGAGGAAAGCAAGGATCGTGTGAGATCACGTGAGATCGATGATCGATGTCAATCAACTGGGAGGTTCGACCACCGAGAGGAGAAGTCCTGGAATATTCTGAGTTTTTCTTTTTCTTTTTCTTTTTTTCTTTTTTTCTTTTTTTTTTGTGTGTGGTTGTCTTAAGCTCTTGTTTGAATTTGTGAGAGAACTTTGTTTTTTTTCTACTCCCTTTCTTCTTTTAGTATATATGAAAAAGAAGTCTCTTTTTTTGTGGTGTTTGCTTTGGGAAATTTGTAAATTTTTTTTCTTTAAATGAAGATATTGATGATGATCTTGAGTTCTTGGTGCATGATTTTCACTCATTCTCTGTTAGTTTCTTATGTTTTTTTAATTCTAAGTCTCTTCTATTTTCTTATCACAAAGAAAAGGAATGCCCCTTTTTCCTTGTTGTTCTGGTTTTGCAGTGTTTGCTTGTGTGAAGAAATCTTGGATTTCTTCTAAATAAATTTTGGTATGATTCATAATTTTGTATTCATGATTTCTTTCCTTTGATTTCTACCCTTTTTTTTATTCATTGGGATGCAAACAAATCCTTTTCTCCCCATCTTTCGACCAATTTTAATTTCTTTTTTTTTTCCCTTTAATGTAACTTAATGCTTTGTTGAAATAGCTTTTTTTAATGCTTTGTTGAAATGTCTTTTGTGTGTATATCCATCAATATTTTTTGTGATGAAAGTTGTGCACCATTTTTGTTTCACGAAAGAGTAGATTTTTGTTTCACCATTTTGTGATTGAAATACCTTTGTAGATTGCTATAGATTTATTCTCGCCGTTATTGTTTATGCATTTGTCTTTGTTTCACCATTTTTGTTCCACTAATTTGTCATAAGTTTTCTATTGCTTCTTTTTAATTTTTTTATGTACTTGACGAATGTGTTTGGAATCACCCCCTCCCATTTGTGGCTTAATAGCAACCTAGGCTACGGGTTAATGAGGCTTTTGAGCCCTAAAACTTGTCCCCAAACTGTTCGGGCAAAGAATGGATTGTGGTGATTCCCAATATATTCAAGAAATATCTAAAAAACAAATACTCTAGGGCATTTGACTATGTTCGTTTATAATTGCACTAACTTTTGGACTTGTTCCCACTATTTTGCCAATATGTACTTCAATTATTTTTTTTTATCTAACACTATTAGGTTATATGGTATGTTTTTATTTCATGTGAATGTGGCAGATATTTTACTTTTATTTTTGACTCATGTTTAATTTTCTTTCTTATTATGTGTTCTTTTTTTTTTTTAATTCTAGTTGTGGCTTAATTTTTGGGTGATGGGCTTGTTTTGGGTTACATCTTTTAAATTGTTGACAAAAGCCATGTATGGATGTGGGAATAGCTTCTTGGGTGTTTCTTTTTAATTTGAATGATGGACATTAGCATCTAGGTTTATTGTTTCTTTTTAATTGTTTATATGTACTTGTCGAATGTGTTTGGAATCACCCCCTCCCATTTGTGGCTTAGGAGCAGCTTGAGCTACTGGTTAATAAGGCTTTTGAGCCCTATAACCTGTCCCCAAACCTGGGCTATGGGTTAATGAGATGCACAGGTAGTGTGATGACATATAATATTGTGGAAATAAAATTCATTGATGATTAAATGCTATTGGAAATTGATTTAACTTATTTATTAGGATGATACACTTGTAGACATTCCATTACAACAATAGCAATTGCATACTGATGCACTGATTGACATCCAAGTGCAGCAAAATCCACAAGTACTTTGGAAATTTGTCTTAATCCTCTTTGTTTATGCTTATTTCCATAAGACAGGTACTTTGGAAATTTTCTTTTAATATTTGTGGTCGACTGATTAAATTACAGGGCATAAGGGAACAAGGGCAACCAAATTGTGATGCATTTGTTAACATCACGACATGCCATTCATACAGGTATTTACTCTTGCCCTAAAGAAGGATTATTTTGTTATCTCACCTAGTACACATTCAAATTAACATTTTCTTCTTGTTGTTTTTCTCACATTACAGGGTATTCAAGAACAAGGGCATCAAGCTGGTGATATATTTGTTAACATGAGAGATCAAACAATACAATAGGTAAAATTTCAATATGTGAATAATTAGAAGAGGGGCTAGGCATATGACTGCTTCCATTATTTTCTAAACTTGTAAGTGACTTTCACACTTGATGAAACTCTTTCTACTGTATGTGGACTGTAGTGAAGAGAAACAAACTGGGCATTAGAAGAGGGGCTAGTTACACCACCACACAAGGAGCAGAAAAAAGAACAGCTTCGGGGCAACTTGTGTTGAAAACTGCAGGACAAGGAAAAAAGCCTGTGGAGGGAGATGCTACAAAAAAAAACAAAAAAGAAAAGCCTGGCTTCCACCAGGTATTGGGGCTCCACCAACTAGTGATGTTACACAAGGAAGACAGGCTTGAAGACATTGAAGATGAGGCTGCACATGTTCATTTTGGAGTTTGTAATTTTGTTGAGGGTATATAATGATCATTTTGTATGTATTGCATATTTAAAACTACCGCATGTACTGATTGTGTTACTCTCACATTTTTGGATGAAAATGTCTACATGGTGGAATGGCTTCATCTATAGCATTGCTGGATGTAATTGAATTATATGTACTAAATTTTTTGACTTAAATGAAAGGAAATTTTGTTGGTTGTACATAAATTTTTATAGGTTGTCTAATCTTCATAATCAGTTGGAATGATAACATCAACTGCACAAATGTACTCATGCACTTTATTGATTCTCCAAGTTAAATCTGCAAACAATTGTTGGTAATGAATGTTTGTATTTGCTATATATTCATGTCACTGAAGCTCCAAGTTTTCTGCATTTTAGTTGTTTCTTACTGATTAATATTTATGTATATGCTTTCAACCTTGAATGTGGGGTTGATTGAGTCCAAAAGTTTATTATTAATTATTTTTGCGGTATTCTAGTTTATTTTTGGCATTTAGTTTTCCAAAAATATCTTTTATTAATTGTTAAAAATTTTAGATAATGTAACTTTTTTGGAATAATATCAAAACTCCATCAAATCATATCCTTCTTCTCAAATTCAGCATTCGAAGTGTTTCAAGAAGCTGAAAAAATTGAGTCAACATTTCCAATTGATCATATATCATTATCCTTGTTGCTCAAATTCAGCAATTTAAATCCAATCAATCAATAAATTCCATGGCATCAGATCATGAGATCATACAAGATCAAAATCAAAACTATAACTTCACAAAAAAATAAAAAATAAAAAAATCATCAAAATGCCCTTACAACAAAATTATAACAAATACATAACAAATACAAACTATGAAGCCATGTTCAAGTGTGAAAATCATTAATACAAATTATAACAAAATCAGAATGACTTTATACATTGTCAAATGAGAAAAAAAAAAAAAAATTCATCTCCTCCATCTGTACGTCGGCGGTTTCATTGTAATAGCCTCACCCGTTGTCTTAGCCATCTTGGCCCAACGATTGGTTGATGAGCTCCCATAGATTCACCTGTCCTTGAGTGCTTTTCTCCATTAGGGCAATGCTAAGGAAGAAGGTCACATTGAGGTGGCTTCCAACTAAGGTGATGTGGCAAAATTTTTGCTTGGGTAGCACTTAAGGATGAGATGGAGCCTCCACATAAGCTGTTGAGGTGTCGAGCATGGGTTGACTGTGATTTTCTGACAGCCACGTTGGATAGATGAATCAAGTTACTCACGAGTGACCTGCCGGAGAAACAAGATCAAAGATGAGTAACTTTTTTTTTATGCAAATTAAAATTCAGTAACTAAAATGAAACATAAACAAAGTTAAGTAACCTTCTAAAAAATTAATCCAAACATATATATATATATATATATATATACCCCATCTCCCCGTATAAGGTTATTTGGTAATGTGTGTGCAATTTATTTATTTATTTATTTATTTGCAAACCATCACATAAATGGATCAAATTTACATTTTAACCATGCATTAATAGGGAATTAAATTTTTAATATGTGTCACAGATCTCTCCGTTGTCTCTCGACCGTCCACGCAACACTTAAACTCGCCCTCCTCGTCAAGTCAGTCCAGCGAGGTGCATGTCCACTTAAGTCATTGTTTTGGAACTTCTTTAACATAGAACCCTGGAATTATTTTTATTTATATTTTAACAAATATTACACACACAGACGTACACATGCTTACAAATGTCAAGCCATGAGTTTAATAAACTTAATAATAAATACATTGATTCCTTGCCGGTGGGAGACCTCATTTATTTGCAGTCAAAAGTTTTGCCAGTGAATGCTGAAGGGTCACTTCACAGTTCACACTAACAGATATTGTAAAAAAAATAAATAAATAAAAATAAAAAGAAAGAATATTATTAATTTATAAAATTGGATTTATTATAAAACAATATACATTTATTATTTAACAAACATCGTAACAATAGACGAGTCTACAAGACCAGACATGAAATTTCATTATTAATGGAGGGTGATAATAATAATATTATCATTCATATATTTATTATTTACTTTAATTACCAACGGCACGTGCCTATCACGCGAGCACACGCGTGGCACGCCTGCGCTGCCGACGCTGGCCAAACACGTGCGCCTCCACGACATCCGCACGTGCCCCACAAATCGCCACACCACGGCGCATCCAGAACCCGTTAACCTGTTTACCCTTGGCCCGATCTCGTCCGTTGGCGCTGGCCGAGATCAACCGCTCAAAGTGCCTCGAGATTCGTTCTATCTCGTAGTGGTCGAAGAGCGAGTTAGCGGATCCAGGGCTGGAAAGCTTCGGATCCGAATCCGAATCTGACTCCGACTCCGCCGCGAGCAAGGCTTCGAGCTTGTACCGAGTGGGATGAGTTGGGGAGCGAGTTGGCCGGGTGAGTTCCGGTTCCCGGAACGAGGAGTTATGGCCGTTTCCCGAGCCATGCTGGTACCACGCCCACGCCGCCGCCTTGGTGAGGGCCAGCTCATCGCCGGCGAAGCTGCTGCCTTTTGTCAGCTTCCTTGATTCCATCTCCAGCAGATGTGGGACTAAAGAAAGGGAACTATGAAACTATATATGGATGAGAGAAGTGTGGTGTGGTTGGTCTTCTACTCTTCTTGTATATATATATATATATATATATATATGTGATATAAATGTGGCTGTGGTTCAGAGATGAGCCAGTCAGTAATTTAGATAATTGATTAAATCATGCATGTGAAATGTAGAGTAATATTTTTTTCCCCTTAAAAAATAAATTAATAAATATCATTGACTATCAAGTTTTTTTTTTTTCTTTTTTTTAATTCTTTTTTGCCTCTCTTAAGACGAGTAGGTTTGAAAGGTGGTGGATAGGGGGAGTGTATGAATGGTGGAAATTAAGCTACTCCCTCCAAGTTTTGTTTTTTGTTTTTTAGTTATATATGAACATGGCGTAGGATTATATCTAGGGGTTTTGGGTTGAAGAGAATAAAATACCATCTCTCTAATTGTAGATGAGCTTACTTGGGCTTCTATTATCCAACTCTTTTAAAGCTCACTAACGATCAAGTGGTCTATTGGTATTCTGATCTTTGTTAAAACCGTTTACAAGTAGTGAGAGTTCGAATTATGAACGAGGGTATATTTCTAAGAAAATGTGTAATAATTGTGTGTGGGTAGTCCTAGCATCCACGTGTGCGTGGTCATACCCCCATTTGCTCCGCCGAAGTTTGTGTATGCCCCTGTCTTTCTTAGAGACCCAGCCGCTCATCTTAGAAAAAAAAAACTCCTTTAAAGCTTATTATTAAAATGTTTATTTTTGGGTATAATGCTCCATTTGGTCCTTGTAAATATGCCAAGTTGCTTTTTTAGTCTCTTTATTTCAATTTGGTGGTCGAGGATGTCTATATTATTTCAATTGGAAAATTTCAGTCCACATAGAAAGAGATATTGCCTTTTTCATCCATTGTTCTTGATGTGGATTTTATTTAGATTAAAATATTCTTAAAAAAAATCAAAACCAATTAACTAAGCAGTTAACATTAATTTAACTATTTAAATCCAAATCTATATTGGATTTGGACCTTGTTAGGTTTTGGAGGGGTAAATGCGTGGTTATCAATTTTTCAATCTCACAATGCTAATGAAAAACACACAATTAAACAAGCAAGACAAAAGGAGACACACAATATGGTTACCCAGTTCGGCACAACCTTATCTATATCTAGGGAGCTGAGCCCGGAGAAAACAATCCACTAAAAAAGGTAAAAGAATGAAAAGTACAACACACTCTCTCACTCTTACAATGACAAAAAAAACACTCTTAAGATTTCCGGATACCCACTCTCCTCAACCCACACACCTTGGGGTCTCTCACGCGTGACACAGCCTAAATCTTCAAGTAGGGTATCTTATATAGAAGCACCTACGCCCCAATAGAACTTCTTCTTTTAGACTTCTCCGAGGCTATCTAACTTGGACACCTTCTAAAATTAGATGTTGCAACCGGACTTACAACACTGCCCACATTACTGAACTTAACTGAGTTCTAGCCTAGTTGTAACCGAACTTGCGACACCTTTAATCCTCCCAGTTCCTTTAGTTCGCTTCATAGCAGTTGGCTCAGTCCCGAGCTCTTCATGCCTACAACTGCTTCCTTCATCACGTTATCTCAACAAGCCTCTTTCTTGAGGGTTGCACCCACCAATGCAAGAAACCATCTCACCAAAGATGGTCACCAAAGATGGTCACTAAAGATGGTCACTAAAGATTTCCCGATCTTCTTTCCAAACTTGGTCCAAGTTTGGTTTTCACAAAAATCCACAAACTTGATCTTTATTCATCCAAGTTTGGGTCTTCAATATATTGTTACTAAACTTAATCTCCTTTTATCCAAGTTTAGCCTTCAATATCTTCAAGCATGATCTTCAATCATCCATGCTTGGGTCTTCAAATCTTCAATCAAATCTTACCATATATGATTTGTGTCCTTGAATAGCTCCGCCTATAATTAGCCTTCATACCACTTATGCTCCATGCAATCTTCATGATAATCTTGCTAATAAATTAATTAATCCTCTCTTTAGAAATAGACCTTTCATGAAAAGAGTTTACTAAAGATAGATTTATCATCTTGGATCTTACCGAAGATAGAGTAAATCATATCTAAGGTAAACTTGCTTTTCAAGAGAGATCCTTTACCTTGATACTCATGCTAAAAATAGTATTTTCTTCTTATGGATTATTGAGAGAATTACCAAGATCTTCTAGACTTTATATCTTCATGCACCATGTCACCATGCGTTAGCCACATCATCATCCTTGTCATCATTGTTTATCACATCATTTGCTTGCTCCTTAAGAGAGATATTCCAAGGTTGATGCTCTTACCAAAGATAGCTTCAATAGATTTTCTTCACTTGGTTCATTGAGAGAGATCCTCTAAATATAAGCTCCTATATTGAATTTCTAGCCTTTATTTCTTCTTTCGCCACTTCATCAAGAGTCTTTTCCATGTCATCATCCTTGTCACCTTGTTTACCATGTCACCATTGCTTATGCCACGTCATCTCCTTGCTTGTCATATAATGCCAACTTAGGCTTCTAGCCCTAACAGACCTGAAACCTAAAACTAATCTTGTTCTCTTCTACCTCGTTCCTCCACCCAACGAACCACACCCTTGCTCACTATTCTCTCACTTCTCAATCGCCAGCCCTTCTCATCATCACAAACCCTACTAGTCAAGGAAGACTTTTAAGTATTTGGATCCAGATCTAAATTGAATCCGAGTATGAAACCTAAAACCAATCTTGTTCTCTTCTACCTCTTTCTTCCACCCCACGAATTACACCCTTGCTCATTGTTTTCTCACTTATCGATCGCCAGGCCTTCTCATCATCACAAACCCCACCAGTCAAGTCAAGGAAAACCTTTAAGTATTTGGATCCAGATCTAAATTGAATCCGGACCTGAAATATAAAACTAATCCCATCCTCTTCTACCTTTTTCTTTCACCCACAAACTACACCCTTGCTCATTGTTCTCTCACTTCTCGACCGCCAATCCTTCTCATCATCACAAACCCTACCAACTAAGGAAGACCTTTAAATTAAATGTGATAGCATCCTGTTTATATAGGAATGGCCATATTAATTTTCTATAGGAATAGGGAACTCTTCAAATAATCTAGAGCTTCAATGGATGCTTGAAAGATAATCACATTCAGAGAGGAAGAGAAGGAAGAAAATAGAGAACTGATTTTATTTATATATATTGTAAAGAAAACAATACAATAAAGTAATGAAAATATCTTTTGTTCTTATATATAGTTATTCAACTAACTTTAGCTTTTCCCATCAACTCATTCCCTCAATTGACAACTTCAATAAATGCTTTTACAAGCAATATCTTCAATACTTTCAACAGGTCCTGACTTTATTATTGATCAATCCTCCATAATACAAATGCTAAATGTAAATAAAAATAAAACATAATTCAAAAACACAAGCCTTACTTCTTTGGGTGATTGGGTTGAGATAGAAGGCAGAGCACAAATTTTGCCATGTTTCTTTCATTATCCATTTTGATTATACTCCAATTTGCTTTTTTGGCCCTCAATTATCCCTTTAATTCAGAAAATGTCACAACAATTGAGGCTATATGGGGATGAACGATGAGGAGGTGATGGCGAATGGATATGAGCTTTCTATAGTCGGAAAGAAGGAGTTGGATGACCTTTGAGGAGATGGTAGTAGCTGCGCCGGGTAAAAATTTTGGGTGCTCACTGAACTTTGCCCAATTTCAAGTTTGCTCACCGAATTTCAATTTGTATCGGACTGCTCACTGAATTTTAATTTAGTTCCACCGACAGGTCACTCGATCGTTTCAGGTGAATTTTTGATGATGTGGCCGCTGGAATTACATGTCAGCAAAATAAAAATATTTTTTTAAGCCACGTTGCGAAGCCCACCTCAGCACTTTGGCTGACTGGGCTTTAAGTTGCCAACTCACCCTCCATGTCACCCTCCCTTTCTTCTTCTACCCATCCACCCTCTTCCTAACCCGAGCCCTAACTCCCAAGCCGAGCCCTAAATCACTCCAGATTGGGCAAAGTTCTAGAAGTGCGGATCCTTCACCGGGAAGGGAATCGGTGCAGTTTACTGTCCGACACGAGGCTCCGAGAAGCTAGGAAAACTGGCAGTATCCTCCATTGGGAAGACATGAGCATTGAAGAAGAAGGCACTGTTTATGCTGGTAGTTGTATTTGTTTTTTTGTTTTCAGACAATGTTAATGTTTCTTTCGAATGTAAATTTGTAAGAGACTAATGTTTCAGAAAAAAAAAATCTATAAGGAAGTGTCTGTTTCATTATGGGGTTAAATGTAAATTGGATGTTTAAAATTTCAAAGAGATTAATTTTACATCAAAAATACAGTAAATTTGCAATAAAATAAAGCTACAGTTGCAAACTTGTATACGTTTTGTTTTCCTTGCAGGTTTCCCAAACAAAATAAAGTTCACAATATTTCATTGGATAAACATTAAAGTTCGTCTCCTACAAAGTGAAGTTCGCATGGGGCATAAAAAAGGGGAAAAAAAAGTACAAAACTTGAAGCTTCACTTCCTTTGGGCTGAGTTCTATGGTCTTGTAGATCCATTACCACCTCCAGGACCTGGTGGAAGCCATGCCTTCCTTTTTTGCCCACCGCCCAGTTTTGTGTTATCTTCAGAAATGTTCTCGACCATTGATCTCCGCAGAATAGGAGGCCTGGCAGGAAATTGCTTTATTGCCTGGTTTTTGCATCTCTTTCTATCTCCAACTGCATGCAAACTCTGCATCTTTGAGAGAGCCCCAACTGCTTTTGCCACATCAACCTCAACTGACTTTGAAACTTGAACTAAAGAGCTGGAAGTAGCTTGACCAACTCTGACATTAACCTGGAGTTTTGAAAGTAATAAAGTAGTTAATGTCCAACTGCTTTACTTAATCAGGCACTTAATAACCATTTTTAAATTGCACTTACCTGTGATGCTGTCTGTGATGGCCTACATCCATCCTCTGCAAGAAACTGCTCCCAAGCAAGGCTGTTGAAATGTGCTGCAAGGACCTGGGGATCAATGTCCTGCATTGGATCCTGCTCAGTGCTATCACCCTAATAGAGAAATAAATTGGTTAGCGCAACCAATCAAACAAAAAGTATAAAAAACCAGAATTGTTCACAATTGTAGATATCCTCCAGATCACCTGTGGCCCAGCTTGTGAATTAGCCTGTTCATAAAAACAATTCATATCAAGCCATATAGTTAAAAACACATATAAATATATATATGTTTTACATGCTGAAAACCAGCACTTACTTGTCCATTTCCATGGAATCTTCTGTTGTGCCTTGCGCCCCCACATATGCTGCACTTTATTGCCACCTTCCTCCTGCAAACTTTCCCCCTTGTGAAGCCTGTATTTTCTTCGAGTGGGTCCTTCCTCCTGAGTATTGGTTTCTTGCCCCTATTCCTGTTTGCTGCCTGGGGTGGTATCATTGGGCCTTGTGGACTGTTCGGCCAACAATGAGAGCTTTGTGTAAGGTGCAGGATGTATTCGTAAGTTGCTAAGAATGTGGCTACCTTGTAACAATCATCTAGGTGGTCCTCATGTTTTTTTTTGTTGTAATACAGGGATGATATTGCAAGAGGGCATGGGATACCCGTCAACTGCCATTTCCTACAGGTGCAAGACTTCTCAACATAATCAACAATGAACTGGTCATCCCTACACACAACCTGGTATTTAGAACCACCACTCCAAGTTGTCTTACACGACCAACTTAGATGTTTAGCTTTTTCCAATTTCTTTAGAATCTTAGGGTAATGCTCTGTTTTGCATTTTCGCATTTCATCTCTTCTCTTCTGAATTCTAACCATGAGTAATGTTCTAACCATTTCATTCATGCTTACTATGCCCTTAGTTCTTGCATCAAGAATTATGCTGTTGAAACATTCACATAGGTTGTTGAGTAACATGTCACATTTAAAATCGGATCTAAAATGTGACCTACTCCAATGGACAGGATCTATATTTTTCATGAAAGCATGTGCATCAGCTGACATGTCCTTAAGGTTTTCCATAGCCCTGTTAAATGTAGGAATGTAAGTGGACTTGGCACTTGCCCATAGCTGATCTTTGAGGGCTTTGCTTCTGAATTTTTTCCTAAAATTAGTGTGCACATGCCTTACACAAAACCTATGTTCACTGTGGGGAAACAATTCTACAATTGCATTTAGGAGGCCCTACACAACCAATTTTTTTTAAAATGTTTTTAATGTTTAGTGTCACCAACCAGGACAAGCAAACAGGTTAAGAGACAGATTAGTTGCCAAAAAATTATAAAAATTGCAATTAGCACACATTAAAATACATGCAAAACAGTACTGTGTAATATAAGTACAAATAAGTATTAATTATCTAAACATGCCCGAAATAGCTAAATACAAACAGTTTGGATATAAAGAATCACTCACCTTCTGTCGATCACTCATAAATACCCAATGATGTGAGTTTGAAATTTGTAGATCTTCTCCAAGCAACTCCAAAAACCACACCCAGTTGGAGTAATCTTCTTTGTTGACCATAGCCCAAGCAATTGTGTAGATGCAGTCGTTTGCATCTATGCCGACTGTAGTCAGCAACTGCCCTCCATACAGACCCTTCAAAAAGCACGCATCAACTGATATAATCTGCCTGCACCCTGCCAGGAATCCAGACCTAAGTGGGGATAAGCACACGTACATTGCTTCGAACACATCCTCATCACATCTAAATTTCACTATAGAACCAGGATGTGTTCGAAGCAATTCCAACCTGTAGTAATATAAAGTACACATTTGTGTGTGCTCATCACCATCTAGCAGCCTAATTCCCAACATGAATGTCATTCCAAAGAAAACATGATATACAAAAATTACAAACAATTACTCTAAGGGCCTGTTTGGATGCAAAATAAAAAAATATGGCATAATTTTATTATGTAGGAAGTGCAACTGATTATTACAGAAATTATGGCAGATTTTATTCCTACAGAATGGGTGTTTGGGTAACAAAATAAAAAATTATTACAAAAATTATTACATATTTTTTTCTTCCAGAATGAGTGTTTGTTTTGCAAAATAAAAAAATATAGCATAATAAAAATTACCATTGAGAATTCAAATTTGAAAAATAGCCGTTTGAATATAGTCGTTGTAAATATAGCCGTTATAATTATAGCAGTTATCATATTCCCCTATTTATACACATGATTCCTTTGCATTATACACATACTGTTCTTCTTCTTAAGTTGAAAAATTCATAGTTCTAACCATTGTTTCACCATGGATTCCTTAAATCTTTGGAGGAAAAAAAATGAAGAAGATGATCTATTAATGCTTAGCTACTGGTCAAGAGAATGTCCAACAACTTCCACAAATGTAGAACATCACACATTTATTCCTACAGGTGCTGCTTATGTACAAGAAATTCTTGAAGGTCATGAGGAACATTGTAAAAGAGAATTTCGTATGGAGCCTCATATATTTCAAGCACTGGTTGATCGTTTAAGAGAAAAATCGCTCCTCTGCAACTCAAAATGGACAACAGTCGAGGAGCAATTAGCAATGTTTATGTACACTCTTGCTCATAATGCTAGTAACCGTGATGTGCAAGAGCGATTTCAGCATTCTGCAGAAACGGTTAGTCGATATTTTAGTAAAGTACTTAAAGCTGTTAATCGACTTGCTCGTGAATACATAGAACCTCCATCGACAATAACATCACCAGTTATTCAGAATACCCAAAATTTTTTCCCATATTTCAAGGTAGGCAAAGCTATATATTATGAATTTTATTGTGTTTTTTTTTTGTCGTTGTAAATGTTTATATGTTTGTTTATTTTTTAGGATTGTGTTGGTGCTATTGATGGAACACATACTCCTATCACGATTTCTTTGGATAAACAAGATCCTTACAGAAACAGGAAGCAAACACTATCACAGAATGTTATGGTTGCATGTGATTTTGATCTTCGTTTTGTATATGTACAAGCCGGGTGGGAAGGATCTGCTTCTGATGCTAGGATTTTTCAACGTTTGATTGAACAAGGTTTTGAAGTCCCAAGGGGTAAATATTATCTTGTAGATGCAGGATATGCTAATACCCCGAATTTTATTGCTCCATATAGAGGTGTTCGTTACCATTTGCAGGAGCAAAGTCAAGCACAATCTAGACCGACCAATTATAAAGAACTATTTAATTTACGACATGCGTCATTAAGGAATCATGTTGAACGCACCATCGGTATTTTGAAGATGAGATTTCCGATACTTAAAGTAGTAACTTTTCATCCAATTGACTCTCAAACTGATATAGTAGTTGCTGCTTGCATGTTGCATAACTTCATCCGTATACATAACGGTACAGATGTTGTTGAGAATTTTGATAGTGAAGCTGAAGAAACTATTGTTCCTAATAGAGATGAGTCATACGGAGAAGATGTTGACACCATGAACTCTGAGCAAAATGCAGGTGCTCGTAAAAGAGATGAAATAGCAATGCAAATGTGGAATGATTATTGTAGCTATCGCCGAGGTAGACAATAGGTTTGCGGTAATCATAAAATTGTTTCTTAGACATTGTATCGCCGAGCTCTTTTGAATGAATGAAATTAATGGCAAAGAATCTGAAAGTTTGGATCTTGAATGCCTATCCTGAATAGCATTACATAGTATATTACACGACAAAAGGATACTTAACAAATTAATGGCAATAAAATACCTAAAATCAAAACATTCTCATAACAACTAGAAAAAGAAAAGGATATTTAACAATCATACAAAAAAATTATATTCAACAAGTTTATGAAAAAGTATATTCAACAGGTACATAATGAAAAAGATTCCCATAACAAGTACAAACAAGAAAAGGATATTTAACAGGTTCAAAATTACAAGTTCATAATCAAAACAAGTTCATGTTCATCTCTTAGTCAATTTTGGTAAACATAATTTTGAGCCATGGAACTCTATGATCTTCTTGAAGACATAGAAAGAGTTCACGATAACTTATATCTTTAATGAAAATTTGAGTAGCTTTGAACATTTCCTCTTCAGTGAAAATGCCACTCATTTGGTTGAACACCTTCATGCAATCTTCTATTGTGTGCTTTTCCACTACTTGAGTGTCATTGAGAACTTCGAGATATTCTTTGTTCTCACACTCTCGAAATGCAATGTACTTGTCCATATTGAATGATGACTCTTGAGGCATTTTCCCTTTTCTCTCCCTTTTTCTTCTTTGCCCATCTTGATCTCTTATTCCCCGAAGAATTTCATTGCTTGAACTTTGAGTTTGAGGATTCCGTGGTTGAGAACTAGGAGGTTCCACTTGCATGATATCATCATCCTCAGTCTCGTGTATAGGTGATGGGTGTCTTGAATCGTTTGGAGTAAAAACACTTGGACTTGGGGTGTGCACTGGTGATTGAGAAATATCTTCATAATCTTCTATACCACGAGATCGTTTGGCTTCAGCATATCTCCCTATATTTTAAATATATAATACGTTAGTAGCATTAAACTTTATAAGAGTAACATATTAGAAAATATATGCTTACCCTCATAAACCTCCTGCAAAGCTGTAAATTATGGAAACGGTCTAGTATGCCACTTCCTTGCATCCTTATTCCTCTGTTTGATTTTTCCAAATTAGATGGTCGTAATTAATGAAATAATTCATTATTTATGTACATACCTCTAGTAGTGGTGCCAAAACATCATCAGGAGCCGATACAATGTGTCTTTCATAATCCCATCCAAAGCCACTTAATTCAGAAAACCCTATTAGAAGCTTGTAGGTTTTTTTCAACTCTTGTTCTAATGCTTTGATTTGGCTTGTGGTGATGCTTGGATTGGAAAACTTGGTTATCATGTCACGTACCATCTTGTTCCATGCTTCTTTGGTCCATCCATTTTGTGAACGGTATGCAGGAGTATTATACTCACTCAATAACTTTACTAGGTGAGCCTTGTGAATTTCATTCCACTTTGCCCTACTTTCATGTCTTCCTTCACTTGCCATACCTTCACTTGCCATAAGATAGTATTTGATAGCTTGTAATTGATAGGCTGTATATTTTGCAGCAAAAATGCCTCAGCACTATATTCAAAAGATGCTTTTCATTATTTCCATATCTTCAAAACAAAAGAACAAGGAAGAAACAAAGACATTAACTGTATTATTAATCTCAATATGGAACACATGCTTCAAAGTAATTTACTGTTTGATTTCTGTATTTAATTATAAAACCAAACACACCACTTATAGGTTGGAATAAACACTGTTACTATAGCCTTTTTTGCATGAAAATTAATGAAACAAGTAGCAGATTGAGTTTGACAGCATGTTTTCCATCCATCTACTATCCTGTTGAGCCAATACTATATATACCAGCGAGCTTCCAACTTGGGTCTGCTCTGAACTGATCTAAGTATTCCTTTGCTATCCACTCAGCAGTGCAATGCCTAATGTTGTGGTCTCTCCCACACTCGTGCTTCAAATTTCCTGACTTGATTTGGGCAGTCTCTTTGTTTGTGTACATTGGTAATGCCCATATGTAGAAGGGACAATTCTTCTTGCAAAAAGCTTTGCATCTAGTTTTATCATTGGGCATGAATTTCAACTCGCACTTGTTCTTAATTCCATAGTTCTTCACAGCTTGTTTGAACTGATCAAAACTCCTAAACTTCATGCCGATCTTCAGCTGTGGGTCTTTCATGTCAAACTCTTCCCTGAATTCACTATATCTAGGCTTCGATGGCCCAATGCCCTCTTCGTCTGTGGATGAACATGACAACAACTCATTTGATGAAGCATACTCAGATTGTACCCCTCCTCCTCATTGTCGACTTCTGCAATAGCCTCTTCAGTTGCAGCTCTAGGGTGAGCATCCTCTGTATATTCTTCACTTTGAAAACTGTAGTCGGAATCCTGAATTTCACTTTCATCAGCATCTGAATTATGTTTCCCATCAACTTTACTACCTGCATTTGGATGCTCTGTTGCTTCACTCAGGTTCTCTTCCATATTTGAAAGTTAAAATTGGTAAGTGTTACAATGAATTGGAATTTAGGTTAAAAGACTACATGTTTGTTAAAGTGGACAATAAGTTCAGAGAATAACAGGCATAGTAGAAAATAGCTTTCACAACATCGTCATAATGTTGTTCAGTGGAAAAGCCCAAAATGCTGTTCACTGGAAAACCCCAAAATGTTGTTGTGGAAAACCCAAAAATCATGAAAACCCCAAAATCAGATCAACAAAACATAATAGCTTTCACAAAACTTCAAAAACTAAAAACATGAAAATTCAAGTACATAACACTTGTTATATGTGACAGGTTATACATAAATTCCTTTTAGAAATTTAAAAAATAACTACTGAGAACCTCTCCCATACACTTGTTATTCCACTTGTTATCTCTCTCTCTCTCACACACACACACATACACAGACACACACAGCATATTGTTTTTGTGAAAGAAAAACCATGACAAGACTAAAAGGATAAGCCTATATGTGGTGTACAACACATAAGAGACCCTTTGGCGCTTCCTCAATCCCACCATGACATTAACATGTGACAGCTCTAATATGGGAACAAAATAACCGACAGCTCAACCATGCTGTTTATCTTCATTTGGCCCCCCCACACCCTCCATTTTCATTTTCTTTCAAAACTTAATTTGAATCTCAAATACACATACTCAAATATATATAAGAGGGGTAAAAGGTGGTACAATATATGGATGGTAGTACAGGTTCTTGTCAAACAATATTGTTCAATGGGGGCTAGAGGTATATAAGAGATAGGTTTTAGATTGCTAGGGTTTGTTACGCATTTCCAAAGTTCATGGAGATCGAGGTTGAAAGAAGGAAAGTATAATGGAAATATGATCATTGTATGACAACACTTTCATAAATTCAAGGAGTCACTCTCTCACTCTCTCTCTCTCTCTCTCATCACAATAGCTCAAAAAACAAAGAAAGAAAAGCTAGCAGACTCAACACTTACCATTCTCATCCCCCGCAGCCATGGTCAGTGGAAGAGGGACTCCGCTGAAATGACAAGGACGCCGATGAAACGGAACTCCCGTATAAATCCTTCAGCCTAGCTTCTCGGAGGCTCATGTCGGACAGTGGACTACAGCAATCCCCTCTCCGGTGAAGGATTTGGAGTGATTTAGGGCTCGATTTGTTGGGAATTAGGGCTCGTGGATGGGTAGAAGAAGAAAGGGAGGGTGACATGGAGGGTGAGTTGGCAACTTAAAGCCCAGTCAGCCAAAGTGCTGAGGTGGGCTTCGCAACGTGGCTTAAAAAAATATTTTTATTTTGCTGACATGTAATTCCGGCGGCCACGTCATCAAAAATTCACCTGAAACGATCGATTGACCTGTCGGTGGAACTAAATTAAAATTCAGTGAGCAGTCTGATACAAATTGAAATTCGGTGAGCAAACTTGAAATTGGGCAAAGTTCAATGAGCACCCAAAATTTTTACCCGCTGCGCCACCATGGATGAATACAGTGCTAGCCGCTTGGTGGGTGCGGCGACGGAATAAAGAATAAGGTTCATGGGGTGGAGGAGAGAGATGGGGGACAAAAGGAATTACTCCAGGTTTTGTGTTTTGGATCTGATTTGGAACATGATTAGAATACTTAAATTGGTGTTAGTTCCTATTTTGATTTTTTTTTTTAATATTTAATAATATTTTAATTGAAATAAAATCCACGTCAGTAATAATGGACGGAAAACCCAACATTTGCCAATTTGTGGAAGGAGATTTTTCAATTAAAATAATACAAATACCCCACAACCAAATTGAAATAGGGGGAGGGGTAACCTAACATAACTATGGAGACATAATAGAGGATTATATCTTACTTTTGCTATAAAATGATATTTTTAACATATTCAACTTGTATATGACTCAAAATATGATTATTAAAAATAAAATTATTTTTATAATAACTTTTAATTTTAAATATATACATAAATAATAATGATTTATTTTTAATAAAGTACCATTTTTCAAGTGTTCCATACTCATTTCTTTGCCAACCCCATTGAAATACATCCCTATTTGTTTGCATTTTCATTTTTTTAAGATCAAAGTTGATAATTATTGCATGAATTATATTCAAATATTTAGTTTGTGTTTTGATGAAAGAAATATTAATCTGGTTCTTGAACTATAAGAAGTGGCTTATTATCATCATTTCATGTTTAAGTCCAAAGAATTATTTCAATATTTAGTTGAATTGAAATACCATGGAAAATACATAATGAATATATTTATGTGGTTTAAAGACTAAGCTAGCAAAATATTTTTAAATTTTATTTTGTTCATTGATTAAAATAAAATATTTAGCTATATTTTAAAAACTAAATATGAGTTTCCATTCCCTTCATTCCAACAAGATTTCACAATGCTCTCTTAATCAGGACAATCTTGTCAATGCCAAGATATATGACTATGTAATGCATACAAATTGACATAACTATGTAATACGTACAAATGTTAGTGAGTGGTCACGGCATTACAGTGCCAAAATTTTAAACATGATAATTGAAATGTCACTATAAGGTCATTTTCACGTTCAATTATTTTAATTATTTGTAAATAAGGACAAAAACTGAAAGTGCTAAAATCAAAGTGAAGCCATCTGAGTGTGTTAAATATTTTCACAAATATCTAGCAGTAAACGTGCCAACTAGATAATCTTGCAGTGGATTTTTTATTAATATATATATATATATATATTATTCTTTAAAAAAATGATTAAATAAAAAGATAAACAGTGAATACATAATTTATTGACTGTTGTGCATATATATATATATATATAAATATATATTTGATAAATGTAAATAAACCATAAACCATAAACCCTTAGCCATTGAGTTGGGAGAGCTTCTAACTCTCAAACTTGAGCTTGGGAGGGAAATAATTGTGTGTGTGTGATGAGTGTACAATTATTTGTTATTTTATATCATTTTTATACACTAATTAGGCATATATTAGAGTTATATCTTGGGATTAGATGTTAAACATAGTGTGTTTTGTATTGTCAGGCTTCAGGCAACACTTAAAGACAAAAGAGAGATAAAAGAAGTATTCTAGAGCCAAAACGATGAAGATGGAACTCTCTCGCCATCATTCAAAGAAGGACAAGGCAAACAGGATTGCTTATGGGCACCTTACGATAGTAAGCCTCTTCTAGAAAACCTTGTGAACATGTTTATGCCTGTAAGGGGCCGGAGCATATAGATATTCAGAGGGACTTGCGGGTAGGACTTACGTCCGTAAGTGTGACTGTAAGGACCATCAAAGGAGTTTACAAACAGAACTTACGCCCATAAGGGTGGTTGAAAGGGCTATACAGAGAAGTTTATGGTACATCACTTACGGCCATAAGTTAGACCGTAACGCAAGACCAAAGACTTTATGGACGGGACTTCCAACCGTAAGTGTTCCCGTAAGGTTCGTGACCTATCGACCCCAGCCCTTTACGCCCATGTCCTTACTCCGGTTAGAAGCCCGTAAGTGGCACAGTATAAATATTTCTTATGAGGATTTCTAAGGCATCTTTTGTTCTAATTTGGAGGCGAGGTAAGGGGAAGAAGATGGGCAAATCTCCAGGGCTTTTGAGGTGATTTTAGAGGGAGATTCAACCCAACCATCTTCGAGAGGAAGGATTGTAGCTGTTAAGACTAGCTTGGCGGCGTTTGCTGAAGGTCCTTGGGCGTTCTTTGACGATCATCCTCCAGCACGATTGAGAAGGGGTTTTCATGTCTAGTTTATTTCTTTTTGTGTCATGTTGTTTGAATGCTTGCCCTCCATTACTGGAGGGTTAATTTTGTAGATGTTTAGGCATAGTTTAACTCTAGGGGTTTATCCTATTTGACATTGGTTATGTATCTTTGTGGTTTGTTTGTTTCTTAATTGCAGTTCATGTTATTTGAATCTAATCGCGTGCTTGTAATGCTTGATTGCTATTGTGGTGAAAGCCATAGTTATCATGATTGATGTGCTTTTTGATGAGTAAAAATACCCACCTAGCATAGACATGCCGTGATTAGAGGAGATTGTGAGTAAAACTAGCAATGGGGTACTTTAGAGTTAAGAGTTATCCTTTCTCAATCCTCTCAAGTAGTTTAACAAGTTATTTTCATGCTCTTTGCAATCATAGGGAATAGATTTTAGAAGAAATTGTATTCTTATTCTGTATGGGATTAGGAATAATATTTTCGCAAGAAGGATAATCTATTTCAGAAATTTGTGTTAACCCACATTGAGATTTAATAGAGTGAAAAGCGATTGTGGGGTATCTGTATTAGCACTGTACTAAATCAGTTAATATTCACCCTTACAAGAGGGGTTTAGTATACTTTAGGAAATCTTTTGGTTCAAATAGGATTGCATGCTTATACAACCTTTGTCCTGAACTTAACAAACCGGAGAAGGGATGAGAAGGATACTATGCCTGGGCATCCCTTCTCCCCCTGATTTCTCGACTCCTTTTATCTCATATTTCTTGCCTCTTAGTATTGTTGACACACACCACTAGTTTCTTTTAGGTTAATTTTCGGAACAGAAACTAGTACTAGTAATCTCAATCTTCTCTGTAGATCGATACCCTGCTTTCACGCACACTATGACTAATTGATCGGCGCGTACACTTGCGTTAGCCCCTATTAGTGTGTAGAATAAAAGTATAGACATATTTATGCGCTAGTATTTTAATTATTATAGGAAATTATAATAAATGAGAATATCTGTAAATTAATTATGCCAAGATAATATACAATCAAATAACTTACATATATGCACAAATCATCTAAGAATATTATACAAGATTATTGCAAGTCTTTGAAAGGATATGACGGCTAAGGCTTTGATCATAATATCAACAATTTGAGTGGAAGTAAATATATAATGGGTAAACATAGCCTACTTGGTGACTAGATCACGAATGAAATAGATATCAATTTCAATTTGTTTATTTGAACATATGAAATTGTATGTGCCATAAGGAACATAGCACCAAGATTATCACACGATAGACTAGGCTCGAAGTAATTTGATAAAACAAACACACCAAGTAATAAAGTGATCTAACAAAATTTAGCAATAGTCAGTTTTTTGCCCTTTCGGAAATAAGGCTAGAACCTACTAGATTGAGCAATGATTATTAAGATAGCCAGCTCAATTAGTATTGGAATAGGTAATAAAGGTGAAGTAGGTGACTACGGTTCGATAAATGCCGTGAAAAGGTGTAGATCACAAATATTGTATGGTTTGTTTAACTGCAGTCTAGTAAAATCAGCAGGGTAATGAAGGATTCAAGACATTTTTTTACGGTAAATTATATGTTAAAGCAAGTAAAATAAAGAAGTGAAGAACACCAATGATGCTATAATATTTAGTATGATCAGAGAGAGGTACCATAATTTTTAAATAGTGGTAAGATTGGGGTAATAGGTGTACACACACATTTATATGTGTCAATATGTGTATGGTGAAAGAGGAAATGGTTGTACTTGGTATGGGTGAAGCGTAGTCCAAATGGCATTGATGTAGCTTCATTGCTAAGTAATGAATAGAGTTAAGGTTTTTTATTAAAAAAAAAAAGTGGTGTTAAGCTCATATATATATGAGATGAAATAATGGCAGATGATATAATGATGATATCATCCATAAAATCCGAGGATGAAGGCAGTGTGAAAGGAAGTGGAGTGTATGAAAACTGAAGAATTAGCTTTGGAGGGAGCAAAGTTCAACAATGAAATTGGGCACTTAAACTAATAAAGGGCTAAGATGATAAACATAATTTAGGTGAAGATGATTAGTAAAATCAGGAGTTAAACTAGGCAAACTACTTCTTGAAGATTTCTGTGAAGATAGGAGTTATGGGCATCAAGTTGGGGAATGGACTAATTATTAGTAAGTGCAATAGTAGGAGTGATGCAACTGGTGGTGGGTTTGACAACAAAATTGAGAGTATCATTGCAATTGATGCCATGGATTGATGGTATCCTTTAACAACAAAGTAAACTTTGTAGCAATTAATTAAGATACCTGTTCGATTTTCTTTTTGTTTGAAAGCCTTTTTTTATATTCAACAATGTTGGTATTGACCAATGAAGGAATAACAATCTAGGTTTAATTTGGATGGAAAATATGAAACTCATCAAGAATAGCTTACATTCAATGTGGAAATTTGTTAGAATGTGTGAAAGAAGTGGGATCAAGATTAGATGAGTTGTGAATTGTTATATATGTAGGTTACACAATCACTAAAGTTATGAGCAACATAGGTGCAATTATGCATGGTTATGATCTTGCGATGTTGGGATAGAAGGGTTGTTGTTGGATTTGGAGTTTGAGTTGCATTTAGTAGAGATGAGGATAATAGTGGTGTGGAAGAATGAGGCAGGGAGAAAGGTAAAGGAAGTGTTTCTAGCGAAAGTGGGGAGAAAGAAAGATGAGAGGTAGAGTTTTAGGCATATAGCTAGAAAGTTTATCTCAAGGAAACGAATGTATCGAGAGATAACAGACTTTGGAAATATGTCAAGACAATTGATAAGTGTAATACCCTGAACCTTTGGATACTTGTTGGAAAATATATTCAGGGTATTATCACAGTTACAGTAATATTATCCTGCAGAGCAATTCTATTGAGAAACCCCAAGTAGAAAAGTCATGGACCTAAGTGTGAGGGTTATAAAATATTTTGGGTTCACAAGTAAATGAAAAAGATTTGATCTGAAATATTTCCGGAGACCAAGGACTGAAAGGTCAGTTTGCAAGGATCTTTTAGAAATACTATTTCATGATTCGGGGACTATTGGTGACTTTTCAAGGACCTTTTTTGTAAGAAATTATATTTTCAGGGACTAAAGTGAATTTCGGCAGAAAACTTAAGTTGAGAGAAAAATCTAGAGATGGATGGTTTTCTTCTCCTTCTACTTCATAAGTGCTACAGTATTCCGGAGAAAAAAAAAAAAGTAGAAAAAGGAAAATGGGAGGCTTGAAGGAGTTTGGGGCTTGGAGATCGCCGAAGAGAGTCGCCGGAGTGGTTGCTTGCTTGGTAAGAGCTTTGTTTGGTTGAAATAATGCATGATGTTTGGTTAAAAGCCTTTTGCAAGAATGCGAAATTTTTAACATGTTTTTGTAAGATTTGGCTTGGTTTTTAGTGGTAAAAGCATGGTTGATTGTTATTGATGATGAATACTTCAAGTTATTTTGGAAAATTCTTGTGTTTGAGATGAATCTTGCTTGGAATGAAGGAAGAAGTCTCAGTTTTACTATAGCAACCGGGATTAGGGTTTGTTTTGGTTAATTAAGTTGTTGATGATGATGATGGTTGGATTGGAATTGGTTGAGTTAGCAAATTGATTTGGTTGGATCAAACCAAGTTGGAGTAAATTGGTTGAGTTGAGTTTGGTTTGGTTGAGTTGGGCTAAGGGCTTCGGGTCGAACCAATTCAAAGAGAATTGGGTTTCGTTGAACCAAGCTGGTTCAACAGATTTAGTATAAGAATTGAGTTGGTTCAAGGCTGGTTGGTTAAATTAAACTTGATTCAGTGAAATTGAGTTTGGTTCAGGTTGGTTCACATGGTCTAGCCCAAATTGAGTTGGTTTAAGTTCAATTGGAGACTGATTTAATTATGCAAGGTCGGGTTTTAATTGATTGGAGTGAGTGGGCCCAATTAGAGAGTCACTTATTCGTTTCTTGTATTTTCTTTTGGGTTCCTTTATATCTTTAGGTTGTTATATGTATTTATTTTATTCTATTATCCTGTTAGGTGTTGTTCAGGCTTGGAAGGGAGTTCCAGTTCTAACAAAAACAAAACCCAAGGGAGACCAAGTGACTTGTTAGTGGCTATTATTTAAAATAATTGGTTAATTATTATTATTTTGAAATAATTATTTAATAGCAAGAATTTTGGAAATAATGGTTTAATTATTTCATTTTATTATGTTTAATTGTGTACAATGTTAAAAGATACTTATATTTATTTGTCGTTGATGTGCCATGACAATTGTATTGATACATCTGTTTTGTATGATTATACATATTTGCAAACAGTGAAAATACATGTATATATGATTTAATTATTTAATTCATGTATTTATTTTTATGGTTACATGTGCTTTGATTTGGAATGATTTGTGAAACTATGTGCGCACATTAAAATGTTTTACCGGCAATGTTTGTGGAATTGGTTTTCATTCCTGGTATAGGAATGGTATCATGGATCTGGACTTTACTGGTATTATGCATGTATTGTACTGTGGATCTTTTTAAAATGTTGATGGTGACTACGGACTTTAGTCCAATGTTGCAGTGTGGGGTTCCACGGTTCGGCCTGATAGGAGGCGTCGTGGTTAGCCGTGAGTTTACCCTGGTCAAGAGGTGCACGGAGTCATTGATAGGGGGTTCTTTATGTGAAAAACCCAGGGTTACCACATGGGAATCTCAATGGCCAACGTCAAGGTTATGAAGACCTTGGCGGCTCCCAACCTAGTCGCGCCAGCTGCTAAATCGGGGAGAGTTCTCAAGCTACGGATTTGAGGATGGTTTTTATATTATCTGTTATTTTGAATCGTGATGAGAGGGCGAAACCCAACTGTCGCTCTTGGGAGGGCAGTCTCTCACAAAAATTTGGATTTTCTGAGAAAATTGATTTGATATTGATTTGTGATGAATTTATGTTTCAAAAGCTTTTTAAAGTTGTATTTTGCCAAAATTCTGGTCTTTGTGAAAGTTTGAGAGCTATCTGTGGAAATTAATCTTTATATACTTTATGTACACTACATTTAATTATTTGAAATTATTGAGCCACTATCGACCAACGAAATGTGTTGTAGCCGCAGGAGCAGAACCCTACTAGATTTCATGTTGAGTATAGAGCTAGTCAGGGTTGAGTCCAAGATTGCAGTGGGTCCCCTTTTTTCCTATTTGTTGGTGTCATGATCTTGTAGCGGTTGTACCCGCAAATTGGAGTAATTATATTTGTTGTATTTATGTACTTGAACCTCTAGTTGGTGTAAAGTTGTAAGTGGAGATATGCAAGTCTGATTTTGTTCTTTGAAAGGGGTGTCAGTTTCTAGTTAAAATGGATTTTTAACTGATGGGTGCCACATTTACCTTGGTAGAAGGGGTGGCTGTGACAATAAGTGTGTAATTGTACATCATTTTATATTATTTTATACACATATTTAACATGTATTAGAGTATTCATTTGGAATATGATGTTAAACATAGTGAAAATTGTATTTCTAAGAGACGGGATCGCTTAAGGAGGAGAGAGAAAAAAAAACAATTTGGAGATGAAGAAGATAGAGTTCTCTCGATGTCAACAGTTGAAGAATAGGCCAGACAAAAACCTTACGATCACCTTACTGCCACTCTTACACCTATGCCTCATCCCGAGAACCTTGAAGGCATACTTATGCATGTAAGGAGAGGCATAATGATCAAACAGAAGGACTTATGGACATAACTTACACCCATAAGCCGAACAGTAAGCCAGCCAGAGGAGCTTACAATGAGCAACTTACACTCGTAAGGGGGGTCATAAGCGCCATCTAGAGAAGTTAACAGTTTAGCACTTACGGCTATCAACTAGACCGTAACATCACGACATAAGATCTTATAGGCAGGACTTACAGCTGTAAGATGCCTGTAAGGCACGCGACCTATCATCTTCATCTCCTTATGGGCTTGTTCTAACGCCCATAAGGAGGCCGTAAGTGGTTAGGTATAGAAGATTCTGATGAGGGGTTTTAAGATATCTTTTGACGACCAAGCTTAGGGAAAATAGGAGAAAATTTCTCCAGGCTTTCTAGGCAATCCATTGAGGTGAGGAGACTCAACCACCTTCGGGCACACCATTGGAGCCGTCAAGGAGCATCCTTGGTGGTGTTTGTGGAAGATAGGAGAGGAGTCCATCGGTATCTCAAGGGGCAAGATTATAAAAGGGGCTTTTATGCTTTCAATCATGTCTCTTGTCTCTTGTGAATTGCTTGATTGTTCTCTTTTGATGGAGAACTAATTTGTAGGTGTTTGGGCATAGATGAACTCCATGGTTTATGATTAACTTTGGTTGTGGATCTTAAATGCTTTTACATGGATTTATAAATTGCAATCCTTTATTGTTGATTTCAATTGCATGTATCAATTGTCTTGAATTCTATTATGGTAAAAGCCCTAGATTCATATTTGATGTGCTAGTGTGATGAGTCGAGAAACCCACCTAGTATAGGCAAGCCGCAATTGAAGGGGATTATGAGTTCGCCTAGAAATAGAGTACTTCGGAGTTGAGAATTCTCCTCTCATAATCCTTCCGAGCGATTTGACAAGTAATTGCTTTCGTACTGCAATTATAGGAAGTAGTTTCAGGGAGAGATTTTGATTCTATTTTGTATGAGGTTTGGTGAAATTACTTCGAGAGGAGAATTGTCTATATTTTGAATTATTATTAATTCTTGTTTTAGTTTACTTTTACATCTCACTATTTGGATTAGGTTAAATCTCATATTAGAATCAGTACTAGTAGTCTCTAGTTCCTTGTAAACTGATACCCTACTTCTGAACATATTTTATTACTCAATTGGTATATATACTTGTGTTATGTAAGTGACAACAATTGGTCCCTACTAACAATTAGGGTCTTTATACTGAGGAGAATGAAAAAAGAAAAAGAAAAAAAATACGCATGATGTTAATTCAAGTGTTGGTTTATCATTGTAAATAGAGTCGAAAATGGGACAAGCTAGTACACTTGAAGACTAAAAGGTGAATGATTAAGTGGAGTGAGAAAAAAAAGGTTCATGTAGAGATTTTTTCCCAAAGAGATAGGAGTGGAAAAAAGATAATTTAGGTAGATGGTAGTGGCAAAAACTTTAAACCAGTTGGACTAAAAAGCTTTAGGGAATGAGAATAAATAGAGTTAGCCCTATTTTAGTGATGTGAGAGATTTTACATTTACTAGTTTCATTTTATTGAGAGATATGAGGACAAGAAATATAATAGTGCATGTCATGAAAAGTGAAGTTATAAATAAAGGCGCCATCATTAAGTTCAAGAGCACCATCATATTAAGAAGATTTTAATACTAGTGTAGAAAGAAATTTTCATCTATGATTTTGAAGCTTTGAAGATAGATATGCAAGTGATTGAGACACGTGAGTGAGGGGATACTCAAAGTGAGGTGGCTATAGTTGTCAACAAAATTATAGTAGCTAGAGCTAAACAAAAAAAAAAAATTGTGAACAGGAAAGCTTTCCAATGTGACAATGAATAAATGGTAAGAGTTCAGTACTGAAACCACGAGGAGATAAAAGACGAGAGGAAATGAGCAGTTTTTTTGTTTGGAAAGACAATGAACAAAGAATTTTAAGATGAAGCCAACATTATATATTTAGTGGGAGTAGGGAATGAAGCACTGGCCACCCTCATTCAAGGAGGTGGCAGACGGCAAAATTGTTGATGTCAAGCTTGAATCAAGACAATCTCATCAATGCCATGATAACTATTATGTAATAAGTACAAATGTTAGTGAAGTGGTCACATGCCAAGTGGCAAAATATTTAAACATGATCATGAAAATGACACAAATAATTTTCATTATCATAATTATTTGTAAATAATGATAAAAATAAAAGTGCTATATTTAAAATAATTATATATTTATATATATGTATATAAACAAACAAAATATCAATGTGAGGCCACCTGAGGGTGCTAGACGTTTACACAAGTATCTTGGGGACAAATAGTGCAAAGTTGTGAACCAGATAGTCTTTCAATATTTTTTTAATAATAAACTATATATATGTATTTTTTAAATAATATGGACAAGTCATACACCCTACTTTATGTTTTTACGTTTTTAGTTATAGTGGGGAATCAAACATAGGTCGAACTAGGGGCAAGGCGCTGCTTGAGCACACTTTGGCCCATGTATATATATATATATATATATATATACATATATTTATTAAAATATTAATAATTATAAATTACAAATAAAAGTAATACTTTTTATTTAGGGGTCATTTGGCATCGTTTTTATTTTTATTTTTAATTTTGTTTTAATTTTGTTTTTGTTTAGTTATCAATTATTTAGTGATACTCTCATCATTGGGCCGGGCCCCAACTTAGAAAATTTAGGCTTTGGCCTAGCCCAAGCCCAAATATGATGAGCCTCGTGAATAGTTTGGGTCGGGTCAGGCAAGCCCAAATTTTAAATATGAAACCCATGACCTAGCTCATGGGCTTGGCTTTTTGGATTAATTATTGGATTGGGCTATGATCGGCTCGTTGGATTCAACTCGAATTGACCCATTGTTATTTTTTTTTCAAATATATTTAACTAATCTTTGTGATGATTTAAAAATAAAAAAATATGAATATAAATATAAATGAATAATTATGTTAATTGTTAGTATTATTATATTTTTCACTTGAGAAAAATATAATCACTAAAATATGAGTAAATCCCAACTAGGTTGCCACCTACTCATTCTATCATTGTATATTCTTTGTGATATTTTTTTAAAATTTTTATTATTATTATTTAATAATAAATCCAATGGGTCAGCTCATGGGATAGCCCGTTGGATCAGCTCAAAAAAGTCCAAAAGGGTCGACCCTTAAAAATGATATTTATATTTAATCCAAGATTTGTTTGGATTGGTTTTGGATTGATTCATCAAACATTAACTTTGGATTGGGTTTCGATCCGGCTTAAGTCAGCCTTGGGCCGATATGTGGGCCTTGGGCCAAATGATGAGAGTGACTTAAGTGTGGTGCAACCTAGTTATTCGGCCTTGTACTTTTATCAAAGGCTCGTTTATATTTCTAAAAATATGGCCAAGGTATTCACAAGGCCGCCCATACTTATTTTTTAAAATAAAATAATAATTATATTTATTTAAAAAATAAATGTTCAAACTTTTAAACAAAATAAATTTAATCCGGGTTGGACATGGACCTAAAATATTAAAATCCACGCCAGAGCCATTTCTTAAACGAGCCAAATATTTTTGTCCCCTCATGAGCCTCCTCATTATAGTAAATGAATGTTATGTTGTATGTATTTTAACATTAAAAAAAATGTTTGGTAGTTTGTTTATATATATATATATATATATATAGAAAATAAAGTAAGGGTATTTTTGCCATTATATTAAAAATTCCTAAAAATGTCTTCTTGTACCAAACACAAGAATGTTACTCTTTTTTATCAATTTACTCAGTTTTTCCAATATATACCAAAGAAAGAAATATTATTTTCCTTTTAATTACTTTCCCATCAATCACCTTATGGATTTTGGCGTCCCCCAATTCACACTTACAAATTGCAAAAAATCCACCGTTCTTATCTTGCCAGACCACATGGTTCCACTTCCATTTTGTCCTACCATTGTAATTTGAACCCAAGCCTAAAATCAACCTTGTCTGGTTCCCAACCACCTGAATTTAGTCCTTAATTGTGTTTATCACCAAACGCCTCTTTCCCAATTCATGTGCAATCGATACTAGGCCAAGCCCTAGGTCCTACAAATGAATCTATAATTTCCTTAATAGTGTTTTCAGTCTTTTCTCGCCTCCTTGTTTTCCCAGGTTGAAGGATGTTACTACCACATCCTAGGCCACCTTCAACAAAGCCACAATCATTGGCAGATAAGTATGCAATTTTGTCAATTTCTTCAACATCCTCTTCAAGGCTGAAAGCCAATCTTCTAGGGCTAAGAATAATCAATGCATCATTGATCTCATTTCCTTACCTTGCTTTCAATTTTTCTATTAGGGCATCCATCTTCTTAATTGACATCACCCTAGAAATTAGCTATGATACTAATTTGATAGGAATCAAAGGAAAAGCAATTGGGAATAAAGCAAACGAGGATAGATTTATTAATCATTGAATCAAATATCACCAAAGCTCAGTCTATAATTCGAGAAGTAGGCCAACATCTCCAATTTACCTAACTACTCCTAAAAACAAAAAGAACAAACTTAGTATAATGGGTCTCTGACTTCTTAACCACTTATTTATACTTAAACCCTAAAAAACAAAATGACTAATCTATCTTAACTAACTCCTTGGGCCAGGCCTAACAGGATCCTACATCCTTGTTGTCACCATCTTTATAAAGTTGTAAAATGCTCTCATAACCACCTTAACCTATCATTTTCACAAAAATGTAAAAGAATCATTACTTCCTTGACCTACCGCCATAGTGAGGCTATAAAGGCCTTTTGTATTATGAATTGAGGCTAAGAAAAAGAAATTAATTAATAGATGTATTTCCACCAAGTTTAAATCCTACTGAGCATGTGAAATTTCACATTTTCTCCTACAAGTGGCATCAAAACTAGCTATTGGGGATTGTGGTGTGAGGAGATTTTGTCAATATACATTCTAAAATTGTGATAATCACATCACCTATGTGCCCAAGCTAAATTGGCCGGTGCTTAGTACTAACAAATTACTATGGTAGATCTTGCATCTCCAAATATCTTTACTGAGAAGCTCATCAATAACAACTTTGATGCATGGAGAACTCATCTAAAGTATTTTACTCAGGAAAAATTTGTGAGGTGTCATTGATGGTCCATAATCGATCACAACACCTGATGAGGAAAATAGAAAGAAGTTGAATATTAAATCTGAGAAGGCTATATACATGCTATTAGTCACAATGGATGACGAGTTCTTATAGTTGATCAAGGACTCAACAACACCCAAAGAGCTTGGGATACCCTGGTTGCATTATTCACAAGGAAGAGTGATACAAAGTTGCAATTGTTGAAGAATTAACTTTAATAAGGGACTTGATGGTAATTTAATATTTTACTAAAAGTAAAATCCATTTGAAATGAAATTGTAAAATTAAATCTAGAAAATGTAATAGCAAGGCAAGGATGCGAAGAATTATTATTCATGGATTAAATCCAAAATATCATGCATGGGATCATTATTGCTACTCTAGATTAGGCCATTGAACTAAACTTGATCGAGCTAGAGAGTATGCTAGTCAATAGAAAAGCAAATGCCTAAATTTTTAATAAATGAGGAAGATATGGCCCTCTTTCCTAATAGAAGAATGCTTAGGAAGACAAGACAACTTAAAGCTCCAGTAACAAGGTTGGCAGAAAGGCTTATAGCAAGAAGGAGATAGGTAACCCCTATATAGAGATGAGAAAGAAGAAAAGAAATATTAGTGGTAGGATGATTGTTGCTACAAGTGTGTAGAAAAGATAGTATTCTCAAGATTGTGGAGCTAACAAGGTAGAAAGGTAATGTTGCTACACCTAACCCAGAAAAGAAATGATGAAAAATGAGATTTTCAAGCATCAATTGCTATAGAAGACTCTTGTTCTATTAAAGAAGTAGATTGTGAAGGGCAACCTCGATGGAAGGACTATGAGAAAATTATGGTAACATGAGTAGAAAAACCAATTTAGAAGAACTTGCACTTGTTGTGATAAGTGATCAATCAATTAATTATAATTATGATTCAATCGTTGATTCAGGATGTTCCAACCTTATTATAAGGAACAAGGAGAAGTTACTCAATATGAATGATTATGTAGGAGAACGAGTTATGGTGACTTCCAAGTTGCCAGTTTCTGATATTGATAAAATGGTTCTAGTTCCCTACTATAGTTTGTTGGATGCGATATGAAACTAAGCAATGATGCAGCAGTAGGATGCAGTCAAAAACACAACAATGATGCTTGGCCAATGGAGTATAACGGTGGGATTCAGCTGGGATCAGAGTCAGAGTGATTGAGATTGCATGTTGCTTGTGGGCTAGATGAATAGGAGTCTAGGGAGTGGACTGAAGAAGCCAACTTTCATGCTTATACGTGCATGAGAAGTTTTATCAAGTGTTGCTTTATGTTAGTCTTTAGTTTAACTTGTATGCTTTTATTTTATTATGACTCTATGTTGCATGAAACTGTGCACCAACTTTTGGCTTTATATAGCTGTAAGCTCTTTTGAATTAAGTCAAGCAAGTGAAGTTAGTTTTGACTAAATTGATTCTCTTCTCTTCCTCACTTGTCTTCCTCTCTGAAGTCTGAACATCTCTTTCTTCTCAACCAAAGCCAACATAGTCCACATCAGGTTCAATTAGAAAATGTCTATCATGCGCCCTAAATGAAATAGAATTTAATATTAATCTCATAAATAAGAAGGTCTACAAGAATTCAAAAGTCAAATCCAAAATATTTCAATGTAGCATTGGTTGAATATAATGGTGTGCAAGAATCCAATATGTATGAAGATACATGTCATTCAAAAAAAGGAGAGATGCAGTAGTCTGAAGATTAAAAACAACATGACATGCCACGATAAGAGAGAATAATCATTGAGTGGGTATTTAAAGATCAACAATTATTCTCTAGAGAATAATCATGGCTAAAGCTTTACAAAAGCTGTAGAAGTATGTAGAAGCCTATAAAAGCATGGTTAAAGCTCTACAAAGGTGTATAAATTTATGGAAGCATGGCCAGAATTGGAAGAAACATCCAGTCTTATTTAGCATCTTTGAATATAGACTTCATTTGTAGCAAGGATGTATTAAGAAAGGTGAAGTTTACAGTAAAGGAAATTAACATCTTCCTTATATAGTATGTAATTTGTTTCTTCAACTTCTTCTTTTACATTTCAATCATCTATCTTAGCATTTCTAATGGTTTTTTATCATTTGTTCTTCCTAAAGATTATAATTTCAAGAGAACTCATTTAGTCAAATGTGGATACCAGGTTTATTCCCCTCATGGCCACAAATGTTTGTAATTATATCGCCATGGCCACAAAACTTTTTTTTGTAACACAAAAACCACTTAACTTTTCCCCGGTTGCATGTGTGGCCATTATGCCCTGTTTTAAGGCGGTTTCCGACTCCATGTGAACGCCACATCAGCAAACTTGCCGGAAACTGCCTTAAAACAAGGTATTATGGCCACACGTACAACCGAAGAAAAGTTAAGTGGCTTTTGTGTTACAAAAAAAGTTTTGTGGCTATAGCGACATAAATTACAAACATTTGTGGCCATGAGGGGAACAAACCCTGTGGATACCACAAGGTTATGCAATTGAATTTGAACTAGTTTAAAGACACATGGAAATGATAGAAGCATATCTTTATTTACTACTCCCTAGGTGTTTCTTTAAATGTAAGGGAATAAGTGCGTTGTTGGGTTTCAGCCCCATTTAGGGCTAGAAAATAAATTGGGGTTTGGACTAATATAGTAAATGAAAAAAAAACAACTACATCAACAGTGAAGCCACTTGAGGGTAAAGTGGGTATTTTGCTATTGGGATTAAATCCAAGTGAGAGAGCAAGGATGATTAGGGTTGGAGAAAAAGAAAGAAAGTGGTAAGAAACTAAGAAGAAGAGAAAGAAATAGTACTTGAGCAAGCAAGACGATCGGACGGCTAATCAGTGCCGGATCTTGCCCAGATTTTTGGTAGAGAATCCTTGTAGGTGACTCTCCTAATCTACCGAGTTTGATCATCCCTTAATCTCTTCCTGATGTTCATGTTATCCATCATAGAGTTGATGAGTTGTATGCCATGTTTGTGAGCATCTTGTTGATGTGCCTCTTGCCTCATCGTTGTAATCCTTTAGTTGTATCTATAGAGAACACCCTTTTGTATCTCATTGTTGATATAGTGAAGCATTTCTAAGTGGCTTTAAGAAGTCCTGTAATTTTTCCCCCAATTCAAAGGGTTTCCATGCTAAATTCGGTGTCTTACATGATTGTACGTGTATTTGTCGCCTTTAGAGTTCATTATCGCATTGTAGATCACAAAGAGTGGTTGTTTTTCACATCTGTAGGAATTGGGTTGCTATTAGGAGGTCTTCCCCTACACAAGAGGCCGCACAAGCCAACTAGAAGGGTGTACGGGCTATGATACATCCGCACACAGGCCGCACAGACTTGGTAGAGAGTTATGTGGGCAGTTCGAGCCCTTACAAAGGCCACACATGAACAATAAATTTACTACGGTGTGATGAGCAGTGCTGATAAATAGTATTTTTGCTATAGTATCTTGGTTGGCAGAAGAATGTGCGGGGTAGTGTCCTCCCGCACAAGATGCTGCACATGTAAACAGTAATAGTACTACATTGCAACCAATAGTATCATTGCTACAGTTCTTCCGCTGAAAATTTCTACTAACGGAACCCGACATAAGCAAGCCGTACATAGTCCATAGTCTACTATGTGATTTTGTACAATCTGCATTGGTGAGTATTATGTATATGAAGGCCACATTACAAAAAAAAAAAGATCTTGTCAAATGCTCGCTTGTATTTGCAAAATCCAATTAGGGGGTGTTTTGGTTGGATATAGTTAAAAATGCAGTGGATTTGTATTTACAAATCCTTGTATTTTAAAAATTTAGGAGTGTCAAAATCAGTGTTTAGTTGGATGCATTTGTAATGCTGGATCACAGAATTTTGTGTTTGGTTGAAAGGATTTGTAAATTTGGATTTTATTAAAATAATTAATATAATATAATATAATATATTAATTATATATTATATTACTAATATTAGGTACACTATAAACAATATATTATATATTAATTAATATAATACGAGTAATTAATATAATTAATATATACTTAATTTACTATAAATAAAATAAAATATATTAATTATTTATTAAAATAATTAAGATAATATAATATAATATATCAATTATATACTATATTACTAATATTAATTACACTATAATTATATCTTATTTAATATTTTATAAAATATAATTATAATGTAATTAATATTATGAGTATTTGATATAATTAATATATACTTATTTTATTATATAAAAATATAATTATTTATTAAAATAATTAAATTAATATAATATATCAATTATATATTATATTACTAATATTAATTACACTATAATTATATTTTATTTAATATTTTATAAAATATAATTATAGTGTAATTAATATTATGAGTAATTGATATAATTAATATATACTTAATTTATTTTAATAAAAATATAATATATTAATTATTTATTAAAAATAATTAATATAATATAATATATCAATTATATATTATATTATTAATATTAACTATACTATAATTATATTTTATAAAATATTTAAATAAATTATAATTATAGTGTAATTATTATTATGAGTAATTAATATAATTAATATGTACTTGCATGTGAATCCCTCATGTCCAAATCATGTGAGGGATTCACTGAATGGGATTTTAAATTTTAGTTATTTTGGTTGAATTTCATAATCCTATGAATTTTGGATTTGAAAATACAAAGAAAATTAAAATCTTTTGAAACAAACAAAGGATTTCTCAAATCCGAAGATTCTCAAATCCTTTGGCTTTCAAATCCAGTAAAACAAACGCCCCCTTAATCTTAGATCAGTGTGTGAAATCAAAAGATTAGGAACTCTTATAATATGTTGAGATGAACTACTCCTAAATGAGTATAAATCAATGAAGAGCATCTTGCATTATCTCCATCTAAAGAAAACTAGTGTCAAAATATTTCATGAATTGTTATGCATGCTTTGCCATCATAAAGTGCCATACCTATCTAATGTAGATGCACTACACGAAAAATAACATAACTACATAAATCTTTGATATTTCTATATAAATTTTAATTATCGACCAAATGATTGTTATCGTTCTAATAGTCATTCTGCTTTAGCATTTCAAGCGAAGGATTAGGTGAACGCTTGCCGGATATCACAATTGAGATAAATGAAAGGAACTAAGAAGAGTTAAGATAAGAAATCTTGAGAAAATTAAAATGGAGAGGAAGCTAAGAAGCCAACGTAAAAGAAAAATGTCAACATGAGAGTCTGAGCTTCGTATGGTTAAATTTTGGCTAAGGTTGCAGCTCTTCTGATGCACAAGAAGTACTTGAAGGCCTATAACCAAATCTAAATCTTAAATATCTGAGCATCATTGGATACAATGGTCCTAAATTTCCTAGCTAGTTTAAAACATGTGAAATATCTAAGCATCATTGGATACAATGGCCCTAAATCTCCTAGCTAGTTTACAACATGTGCACTGCAGAATCCACTGGGATTAAATTTATGTAATTGGAGAAGCCAATCTCTGATCAATAGGCCAACTTACCTCCCTTTCAATTTTAACCTTAAATGTTGATGATTTAAGAATTGACATTTGTGATTAAGCGGTTTCACTTTTCTATCCCTTAAGAATGATGAAAGCATCAGTGTTATTTGATCAAAAGCATGATCAATATACTCACAGAAGTAGCATCTTTACTTCTTTTTGTTCACCTCAGATATGTTGGTTGCAAATTAGTTGGACCTTGGCCGATGATTTCAATAGTATAAGTTCTAGGAGCAACCTACTCTCTCGAGTTTTACGATCATCTATTTGTTGGATGTATGTATGTATGTACATATATATACAGGGGTATACTTGTATCATTGTATTATAGCTTCCAATATGTAGACCTAAGGTCTTATATGAATTGTTGCTTAATGATTGATGATTTCATCTACTCCTCTTTCAATCATGGTATCAGACTAGACTAGGTTTCTTCGGTCATCTTTCCAGTCATCTCCGGCCATCTCTCCCGGCTACTTTCTCCGGCCATAAACTCCCGTCTTTTTCAGATCTTTTGGTTATCTCTCGGCCTATCCATCTATTTCTCTTTTTTCATCTTATTTGAGTTCATAAAAAAAAAACAAAAACCTTCAGATGTGGTCCAACACCTTTTCCACCGTCTCCATTTTCGGTCCTCGAGCAACCCCTCACTAGCCCGTCTATGGCCAGCCCCGAGTAGCCCATCCACGTGTCACCACCAACACTGAGCAACCATGCATTGGCCCGTTCATGGCTAGCCCGCACCAGCCGATCCGCAGCTCATCCGTGTGCCGACACCATCGCCCATGCCTGACAACCACCCGACAACAACCTATTATTTTTGAAATCCACTCTTTCCCCTGAATTCAAGGTTTGATGCTTCTCAAAACAAAATCATCCAAAATGCTAAGGGGCCTCCTTGGCTTGAAGAATTTTTCTAAACAAACCGTGATAATATGCTAGGGCCCACTATATAATTTATTATATATATATATATATTAAAAAAAATAAAAAACAGGGAAAAAAAACTTCTGAACCTTTGTCTTCAAAAGCAACGGCATTTATAGGGACTAATTTAAAAAAAAATAGAGACTGATTATCTTCAATTATTATTTCTTTGTATAATCTTCAATTATTATCTCTTTGAAATTGTGCTTCAGATTTAAAAAAAAAAAGGATGCTTATAGACCTTCTTTTGTTTGTGCTGAGCGAACCCGTCTCCAAGCATCCCCCATAAGGGGGCAATACTCTCGTTGTCTTCACCTGTTCCACTTCTTCTTTCAACACCTCACTCTACTTAGGACACTCTATATAGGCTTATCGTGTCTATTGTCTCCTGCAAATCAACAGCTTTTAGCCATGTTCCAGCAGTTCTAGTAGTCTTATCCGATGGACCCCACCTCCTCCACTGAACATGTGAGTTCCGCTCAGATTGCTCCATCTTCTTCCGATAGTTTCTATTATCTCTGGCTTCTTAACTCTGGTGCTTCTTTCCACATGACCCCTGATGCACTAATCTTCACCATTCACATTCACCATCTCATATCACCCATGTTCGCATTGCAGATGGCACACTTTTTCCTATTTCCTCTACTGGTCATCTCTTCTCTAGTGCTTTCTCAGTCCCTTCAGTCTCTTATGTTTCTTGTTTATCCATGAATCTTATATTTGTTAGCCAGCTCATTGATTATGACTGTTAGGTTATCTTTGACCGTACCTAGTGCTATGTGTAGGATCACAATGGGATAGTGATTGGAGCTTGCCATCGTCATAATAGAGTTTATGCATTGGATTCCCTTTGTCTTCCATCTTTAACATGCCCGTTCATTACTGTTATACTATCGTTCAGTCTCATCATAAGTGGCATCATTGTCTTGGTCACTTATGTCTTTCTCGTATAGACGACTATACTCGCTTCATATGGCATTATCTTATGCCTCACCATAGCTAGTTATTATGTATCTATCGCTCTTTTTCTACTATGATACACACCCAGTTCTCTACCTCTATCAAGGCCTTCGGTCTGACTCTGGCGATGAGTACACCTCTCACTCTTTTCGTGCCTTTTTATCTTCTGAGAACACCTTGCTTCAGATATCCTGTCTTGGAGCTCATCCTCAGAATGGGGTTGCTGAAGGCAAGCATCATCACATTTTAGAGACGACCCATGCTCTTATTCTAGACACTTTTTTCCCTCTCATTTCTGGACTGAAGCTATTAGCACTGCTATTTATCTCATTAACCTACAACCCTTCTCTCACCTTAATGGTTGTAGTCCAAGTGAGTGTCTCCATGAGACACATCCCCAATATGATCATCTTTGTATTTTTTTTTCTTATTACTACTTTCTTTTGCTCTCACCTAGGGAGAGAACAAATCTAACAGTTTAGTCTGTTTCTTGTATTTTTTTCTGGCATATAGTCTTGAGCATAAAGGTTATCGTTGTTATGATCCCATCACTCATCGTATTCACATCTCCCGTAATATTACGTTAAATGAGTCCAATCCTTTCTATGTTTCTCCTTCTTCCACTGAATTCCCATCTTCCTCGGTTCCTCTATCCTTCCTTTTTCCTGCCCCTTCGGTTGAGAATGCTCTCCCTGTAGCTTCCTCTCCTCCATCATTCGACCCTCCTTCAAAGCTTCTTTCTCACTCCTCTCTTGACCACTCTCCTCCTTTATCTGTTGACTCTCCTGTAGTGTCTTCCCCTCCTTCCTCGCTTCCTTTTCCTCACCAGCATGCTCATTTCATATACCATCATCGGAATCCTTCAGAGTCTCCATCTCGGCCGGTAATTTCTAACGCCTCTCCTACTACTGATCCGGCTCCTGAGGTACTCTCTCATACTTATTCTTTACACGATCGCTACACTTTACATTCCCCTATTTGTTACGCTTCTGCTAGCACCATTGTTTCATATGTCGTTGAGTCGAGTATCTATAGGGAAGCAGTTCAGTCACCTAAGTGGTGAACTACCGTGGCAGAGGAGCTTGATGTCTTGACTTGGACTCACACGTGGGATCTCATTCCCTTTCATGCTCATGTTGTTCCCATCACTTGTCGCTGGATCTACCGGGTAAAGACTCATTCTGACGGGTCTCTCGAGCACTAAAGCACGTCTGGTTGCTTGTGGCTTTCAGCAAAAAAATGGGCGCGACTATGAGGAGACTTTTACCCTAATAGCCTACATGCACACTATGCACACTTTGGTTGCTATTGCGGTTGTTCATGGTTGAGTTCTTCATTAGCTTGATGTGAAGAACAAGTTTCTTCATGGGGACTTCAAGGAGGAGGTTTACATGACTCCTTCCCCTAGCCTTCGGGTACCTTTGGAGTTTATTTGTCATCTTTGTCACGCTCTCTATGGGCTCAAATAGGCTTCACAGGCCTGGTTTGAGCGGTTCAGCACATTGGTTGAGGCTGCTGGTTTCACTCTAAGCAAACATAATCCAGCACTCTTCATACACTCTTCCTCTCGCGGTTAAATCCTTTTTCTTCTATATGTGGATGACATGATCCTTACTGGCGATGACTCTACTCACATTACCTTTGTGAAGCAAAAGTTGTGTGAAACTTTTTTGATGACTGATCTAGGTCTAGTTCATTACTTCCTGGGTATCGAGATCACTTCTCATCATGATGGTTACCATCTCTCTCAGCAGTGTTATACTCACGACCTACTTGCTTGCTCTGGTTTGACTGATACCCGTACTGCCGCTACACCGATGGAGTTACATTTGCAACTTCATGCTTATGATGGGATTTCCATATCTGATCCTTCTCGCTATCAACATATGGTTGGCAGTTTATATTCTTAGTTAGTTCATTGCGGCACCCTCTTCTGTTCATTATGTTCATCTTATTCAAGTATTACGATATCTTCATCGTACTATATCTCGTGGTCTGCTCTACTCACGCTAGTCCACTCTTCAGCTACAGGCCTATTCTGATGCTACCTGGGTCAGTTCTCCTGATAATCGGGTCTTTGTCACCGGTTATTGTATCTTTCTTGGGTCTTCTCTTGTTGTTTGGAAGACCAAGAAACAGGTTATCGTTACCAAGTCTAGTTATGAGGCTGAGGTTCATACATTGGCTTCTACTGTCCAAGAGGTGCTTTGCCTTCGCTTAATTCTGCAGGATTTTGGTGTGTCGATCACTTCTTCTATTCCTATTCACTGTGACAGTATTGGGGCATTTTAGATTGCTGCAAATGTGGTCAAGCATGAGATGACCAAACACATTGGTGTGGATGCACACTTTACTCAATGCCATGTACGTGCCCAGACTGTGTCTCTTCACTATCTTCCTATAAAGGTCTAGGTGGCCGATTTTTTCACCAAGGCGCAGACACATGATCAGTATCTATTCATGTTATCCAAATTCAAGACGCACGATTCACCTTGAGTTTGAGGGGGTGTTGTATGTATGTATGTATGTATGTATGTATGTATACATGGGTATATATAAGTTCAAGGGTGCATATCATAGACTATATGACCAGGAATTCATGAATGTTGACTTAGACCTACAAAACCTTTGCAACAAGATCTGGAAACTTAAGGTCCCTCCGAGAGTGGCCAAATCCCTATGCCGTGTGTTAACACAATGTCTTCCAACTAAAGTCAGACTTACTGAAAGACACATTGCTGTTGATCAATCTTGTGGTGTATGTCAGGATGCATGTGAAACGGATATCCATATTCTTTGGGAATGCTCTTTTGCTCAGGAGTGTTGGTCCACTTTGGGCATCTCAATAGAGACTCTAGTCTCACCATCGATAAGGAATTTACTAAATGCAGGTCTTCAATGCTCTGATTTAAATCATGGGAAGTTGTTTGCAATGACTTGCTAGGCTCTTTGGAAGCATAGAAATAAGGTCCTTTGGTAAGGAAAATCAGTTTCAGTGGCAACAGTTTTGATAACTAACCATGTACTTCATCAATGCGCGGGAAGCGCAACTTATTGTTGATCATTTTCACCCTCGTACACAACACAATGCAAGCAGGATCTAGATACCTCCTCCACCTAGTTGGCTTAAACTAAATATAGATGTAGCAGTTAAACCAAATGATAATCACACAAGTCTTGCATGGATTTTAAGGGACCCTTCTCAATCAGTTATTGCTGCTGAATGCATTCCAATTCATGGAGTTTTATCTGTTGCATTTGTTGAAGCACTTGGCATTCGAGAAGCTTTATCTTGGATACATTCTACAAACCTCAGCAATGTCATTATAGAATTTGATGCGGAAGACGTCGTCCAAGCGACCAACAATGGTCAAATCATGAATTATGAAGTTGGACTCATAATTCAAGACTGTTGTTTCTTAGTCTCTCAGGTTATCAATATTCATTGCTCTCATATTCGGCGCTCAGCAAACATGACTGCAGATGCTTTGGCAACGGCAGCCTGTTTGATGACTGAGCGTAGGCTTTGGCTGGGCAGCCTCCCAAGCTATATGTGTTCTTTGTTGCTTGACTAATGATATGGAGTCTTTAAATATATATATATATATATATATATACAGGGTATACTTATATCATTGTATTGTTGCTTCCTATATGTAGACCTAAGATCTTACATGAATTGTTGCTTAATGAATGAGATTTCATCTACTCCTCTTTCTATCACTATTAAGATGCCTCACATCTATTTGGAGAAGCAATGCATATGGCGAAACAGTGGCGGATGGAGGGGGGGTCAAGGGTGTGCTTGAGCACCCCCTTGGCCCCAATCAACCAATATTATTATTATTATATATATATATATAAAAGAGGAACACAGGAGAGAGTTGAGCACCCCCTCTCTCTTCTCACACACACTCTCTCTCTCTCTCTCTCTCTCTCTATATATATATATATATATATATATATATATATATAAATAATTCATTGAATCTTTATTTTCATTTTTCTAAAAATATTTATTTTTTTTACAAATTAATACCGATAGTTTAAAAAGTAGTGTTTGGAATAAAATTAATATTTCTTATTTAGATATTTTATAAATTGGTTTATAAAAAATAAAAAAATAAAAAAATCATTGTTTAGTCTTCATTTATTACAAATTAGTTCATATAGAATAAAAATTAGAAAATATTACAAACATTTATTGGTTAAACCCGTGATTTTTATTAGTTAGGATATAAGATATATATATATATATATATAAACAAATATTTATATAAATATATATATTTAGAAAAATATTTATAAAAAAATTATTGTTTGGCCTCTTAATTTTTATTTTGTCTTGAATAAAAAAAATTATAAATGTATTTTTTTTTTTGTGTAACAATTGGATTGGCTAAACTACAATAAATATGTCGTTCAACTAATCTAATTATATATTTTTTTTAATTAAAAAAATTTTAAAAAAAATTTATAATTTTTTATATGAGCACCCCCTTTATTTTTCTTCTGGTTCCGCCACTGTGGCGAAACAATGGTACGCATTGCTGGAGCAATAAACACTCTAGAGAAACTATTTATCGCAGACTTTAAAGTGATAACATTATTCATTATGGGTACTTTTTCAATGCAAATGCTTGGTATGCTCCAAATTGCTGCTGCAACTTCCTGGTTTGGATGCAATGTCTTTGCTTATCTCTTTCTTTTCAAAATTCATACAAAATCATGGCCTTGGTGTCAATCGATATTGGATAGTTTAGTTTGGTGTTCTTTTAATATCTTTATCATAGATTTATCAATTTTTTTTTAACTAATGGTGGCTTCTCTCTTTTTGTTAAGGTTACCGTGGCTTGTTATTAGAGCAAATTTGGTAACTCTCTTTTGTTATACTATCAAGTATTTTTCTTGTTATCATTTTTGCAATCCCACTTGCTTTAGCTGTTCTCTACCTTATCCCTCCTCTTTTCATTGCTTTTATGCACTTTGTCATTCTTCAATATGTGTCTATGGCAAGTAATCTTATCTCCAACTGCTCAATAAAAGCTCTGTTCTTAATCCAAAAGCAGAGGCTGCTGGATTGTTTGTTAGAGATCTTAAACATTTGTTAGCTATTTTTTGTTGTTGTCATCATATGAATGTTTAAGATTATACTCAGTAAACATTGATTTATGCAATTGGTACATATGTGATCACTGAGATCCTCTTTTGGATGAGAAGTAGAAGTATTTGAATATTGCTTAAAATGTAAAATCCAAATGCAGTTAAGCCACAAAATAAAGCTTCTGAATAAAGCTTCAACCCACTAGTTAATATTAATTTTTTTTATTCTTATCCACAAAGAAAAAAAATAAAAAGAACTTTGGTATTTCTGAATTTATTTATGTTCAACAGTAAATTTGTTCCTCTATTTGTTAGGTAGAATATATTCAATAACCTTTCATACTTCAAACTTTCAACTGCTGTTGTTATTGTTATTGCATGATTGTATCTTCATCCTATCAACTTGTCTTGTTTTTCTGTCAAATATCTCTCTTGCAATCCTTGTGACTTTTTTACATGTGCATTTTATGGAAGTTAATGTTGTCTAGGCCTATATTTGATGTTTCTTTTCAGTCTTCTTTTTAATATGTTATCACTGAAATTTATGTCACATAGCATAGGTTCATACTCACCTCACCCAAGTATACAAACCACACAACTCCAAAATGATTGATAAGCTGAAAGACAAGTTCATTCTCGGAATGACTTCTCTGAAAACTAGAGATGGTCACTAATGTTGCATTGTTGTGTACACTGTAATAACAGCATTGCATCAACCCGAAACAACTTTTTATTTATTTTATTTTAAAACAATGTCATTGTTGCATGTATTTGGTATTGTTTTTCTTATTCATGTGGTTTTTGATAGAGAATAAGAGGGGATATGATTGATAATACTCTCCATATGCCTACAGGCTACAGGGTGTGTATAAATGGAGGATATGAATAGAGGAGAAAAACAGAGGGGGTGTTTTCGTTTGTGTTGATGTTGAGAAGGAACATGAATGTAATTAATATTAGGGAAATTAAATAAAAAAAAAAACTTGTGGTTTGCCATTTTTACAAAATAGAGATAGAGGTTTTTTTTTTAAAAAAAAACTATGTAGTTTTTTCAACTAATAAAAAAGGAAAATTTTGTTAATAGTATTAACTTTTCTTTATTTGGCAAGGGTATTATATGGCATAAATATATATATATATATATATATATATATATATTTACTTAATTAATTTTTCTTAAAATTCAACTAAAAATTAAAAAAAAAACTTAAAATCATAAAAACCAAACAAAATCATATTTAAATATTATTAATATCATTATTAATGTACATAAGTGAAATAAGTCATAGTCAATTACTGGTTAAATTTGATTTATTATTTTTTTATACTTATATATAATTAATGATAAAAAAAAATTAAAAACAAACACAAAAACTTGCTTCAAACCACTTGGCCAGGCCTCTAATGTGGTTTATCTTTATATTATTAATAAATCTACAGTTAATTTCATGTATTAATTAATATCAATCAAAATAAATATTTTAACGATTAATTTGTTATTTTTGAAGTTATTATAATTATTCATTAATATTATTTTTCAAATTCAAATATTAAATATATTTACTTTAAATAATTAAATCCTGTGACCCAGATCCTAACTATAGGCCCACAACCATTCCAAAACTTTCCTTTATATATATAAAAAAAAGAAAAAGCTATGTGTTTACCAACAGAGCGCGGGAAATAAACCAGAAAACAACTGTCCAAACCTTCTATTTCTTTCTCCTTCTCCTTCTCTCTCAATCTTTGATTCATCTTGAAACCCTAAAATTTCCGAATGTTGACTCCGAACTGCCGACATCTCCTTGAAAAATTGGACGGCATCTCCTCTGATGTTCTCTGGGACCTCGGAGACGAAAGCCAAGAGGTCTACAAAGAAGCCTTTCCCAAGGTTCCTCTCTCTCTCTCTCTTTCTTTCTATATGTCCCTCTCTTTGTTGGGAGTTTATTGATGTTCTTGATTGAATCTTAGATTATTTTGTTCAAAACACTGATTAGGTA
>NC_052488.1:16591569-16707522 GCF_009730915.1 Dioscorea cayenensis subsp. rotundata | reverse complement strand
TTTGCAATATTGCCAAAAATACCCGTTAGTTTTTGCACTTCCCAAAATCCCCTTCCTTTTTAATTCCATGTTTTTCAACCCCTAAAGCATGTAGCGGATGTCAGCGGGTGATTTTTCAAATTTTTATGGACGAAAATGCCCTTGCATGGGGAGTCGTAGGCTGCAGACCATTTCAGTATGAGGTAAGTGGGGGTTTTCAGGTAGAGGTAACAGAGGAATTCTTGGAGCCTTTTCACTTGTTTTTCTCGACTAGCGTCTTCAGTTTTTCCATTTCCGAAGCTATCTCCGAAGTTGTCTCTACAGTGGAGTCTACGTAATTGCGACTTTTCCCTTTCCACCAGTATCTCGAAGGAGTAGTTGGCATTTCATCGGGTTTGCAATCTAAGGTATTGAGTATGGTTTTATGGTAGCTATTACATTACTGAAAGAAAGATTTTTTTCGGTTTCGTTTTTGTGCTCTGTTTTTGTTGGAAGATATTGAAGTCCGTAGGGGGAATTTCTCAGGTGGGGTTTTGTTAGTCTGCGAGGTAATTTCTCGGCTAGGGTTTTGTGTTGTTTTCGCTTTCAGTGCATATACACTATCGAAAATAGTTTTTTTCGATTGTTATGATTTAATGTAATATTTATAATGTACATTTCCCTTTTCATTTTGATATGGTTGCGGTTTTACAAATGAGGGTTTACGTTTAAGAAATGAGATGTTAAAGTTGAAATTTTGTTGTCTCTGTTTAAAGTATTGTTGTCTACATTTAATAAACTAGTTCTCTGTTTAACAATTGATATCTACATTTAAGGCTGAAGGTTACTGATTTAAAAATCTTATATTTCCCTCTTAAACATTTGTGAATTCTGCATGTTGAGTGTGTTGTTATTGTCGCAGGCTTGTGACTATGGTGGTCAACCTAGTTAATGGGCGATGCTATTTGACACGGTGAGTGGAGACCTTAGGCTGAATTGAAAGATAACATGACCCCTCGACATTGGGAGATCATCCGAAGGACACCGTTTGTAGCGTTCATTTGAAAGTGGAAGCTATATACCAAGAGAGGGCCCTTCTTGATTCTCTATCTGCAAAGTACGAAGGCCGCACGATAAATTCAGGGATCGGGAAAGCCTGCTGAGTTTCGAGGCCTCAAGATGTGGCCCTCGTTCTTGAGTACTGCGTTGTGATGGCGGCGCGATCGTGTTTAAGAAGAATAAAACCCGCTCAGCGTTCGAAGGGAGTTATTTATCAAAAACCTCACGAGAGCACGGAGACTCCATCAAGAGCACTCTTGTCGACTTGTTCGACGGAGGGGAAGAAGAAAATTTTTGTCAAACTCGATGGTGTACCTCGTGGGTAAAGTCCTCTTCCCAAATACATCATGCTCGGTTCGAGCTGGATTGTTGATTATGTCGATGATCTACCCACCATGGAGGCGATACGCGTGGGCGCGGCGACGCACAAGTGGGCGATGGAGGACATTCCTGAGCGGCACGCTCGAGTGCGAAAGATAGATCTGGCGGAAGAAGACCAACACGGGGTATATTAAGGGGTGCTCGGTCGCGCTTAGCGTATGGTTTCTGGTGACGGAAGCGGGAAAGAAAGTCCGTTCGGCAAGATCCCAAGGATCTTGTGCTACGGTGAAAGTAGTTCTGAGAGCAAGCAGCGGTAGAAACCAGCTTGTCATCGCTTGAAGGAAAAGAGGTAATAAATCATGGACAATGTTTAACAGAAGTCTTTAATGTTTAAACATTTTATTTAGCGTTTAACTTTATTATTCTGAGTTTAAAAATTTATTCATAAAGGTTTAAATATTTTTGTTCTCCATTTAAATATATTTTTATAATGTTTAATATAAAAAAACTACATTTACATATAGTTGTTATAGTTTAAACTAAATGATTTTCATTTGAAATTGTTTGGTTTACATATGTTAGTTTCTGAGTTTGGTTCCGAGTCTGAAGAATAAATATTTGTTGGGACCAACCGACGGATGGATGCTATTGCTCTGGAACCACTTGCTCGAAGGCAGAATGAGAGGGTAGCCTCTATCGTGATCGTTCAACGCCATTCTCCTACTTCCAGCCCACCACGCGCACGCATTCCTTGACGCCGGAGAAGCCCTCCCTTACCCCGCCAGATTGCAACAACACCCCTACCACGACAGCGGCGGTCCCCAATTGTGGCGGCCCCCGACCATGGCGGCCCTCACCGTAGTGGCAGCCCACCGACTACATTAGGCGAAGATGTCGCTGCAGACTCTTATCGCGGGCGTGCCAGATATTGATGACCGAGTTTCCTCTGCTTGTCGCTCATGTTGATGCACTAGAAGGACGTTCACAATCGATTGCGCCGTCCCTCCAAAGAAATGAACCACCCGGGACGGACTAGCCGTCGGAATTTGATACAACGACATCATCGGGGTGGCCGACCACATTCGAAGAGACTTACGAAAAAGCGGAGAACAATACTACCTCTGTCTTCACCGCCGGCTGACGATGAAACAATAGCAACACCATCGCCGGCTGATGCTGTTATTGAGTCTGTCACCGTTGATGACATGGCCATGACGGTGGAGGACATCGTAGATGATGTGCCCGTTGCCGCGGTTGAGAAGATCGTTTACTCCCTTGTTAACGAAATCCCCGACCCGATGGAACTGGCTGCCGAGATTGCGGCATCAAAGATGGACACAATCCCTGAAGAACAAGAACAAGCTAAGGGTGTGCCTCCCGTTGATGCTGTTGCCGTGGCCACGGCTGAGAAGATCGTTGAATCTGTTGCCGTGGCCATGGCCGTGACCGACAGTACCACATCGAAGCAGGACACAATCCCACAAGAAAAAGAAGCATGTAAGGGTATGTCTGCGGTTGATGCTGTCGTCGTCCCCGCATCGAAGCCAGACACAATCCAACAACAACAACAACCATGTAAGGATGTGTCTGCGGTTGATGCTGTCGTCGTCGTCCCCGCATCGAAGCCAGACACAATCCCACAATAACAATAACCATGTAAGGATGTGTCTGCGGTTGATGCTGGTGCCGAACACCATCAAGGCTCAATGACAGTGCCCCATGAAGATCCCGACCGAGCAACGAGTGAGATTATGAAGGCCAATCAAAAATGGGACAAGACGGCTCGGCAAGTCTTCGTTCCGAAGAAGGAAAAATGGGTTGGCCAATCGCGTCTTAACAAATACGAGCAGGAGTTGATGAGGATCTTGCTCAACTGCCGTATGGACAGGTAAGTTTAAAGTTTTCATGATAGTGTTTAAAGTTGTTATGATAGTGTTTAACTTTTTTATGATAGTGTTTAAATGTTTATATGTTATCATTTAATTTATCTACTTAACGTTTAATTATTTATAATATCATTTGAAAATTGATAATATCATTTAAATATTTAGAATATGGTCTAATTATATCTGTTATCGTTTAATTTCAGCACTGTCGTGTGGAAGAATGACGTTGTCAGCACCACACAGGACAAATTATACACTCTGCTTGAGGGGAAGGAGATGGTCACAGATGATGTGATGGACGCTTTTGTATGCATAATATAAAAGTCCCTGAGCAAAGTGTCATATCCCTACAAGAAGCGCGCCTCCATCACAAGACCGCTGGCGCTGTTTATGTCAAAGCAGGATGACGCATATGAAACAACTATGGCTATGATCGGAGATGTTGTGCGAAGCTTGCATGAAGTTCAAATTGTCATCCTCCCTATAATAATGAATGGCCACTTCCATATCGTCGTCCTTGACAATGAGAAACAAGAATACATGCATTATTCTTCATGCACGGGGTACGAAAAAGACGCGTTGGACATGGTAAGTTCTTTAATTATGCCCGATTGATAGTGGTTGTTATTTAATCGGTATTTTAATCTCAACTTGCATATCTCGACAGCGGAATCTATTCGACACGGCTGTCGATATGCAGTTCGGCGAGTCGGCGACCGTAAAGTACCCACTCGTTTATGACATGGAAACCCCACTGCAAAAACAAGGAAGCGTCGATTGCGCCGTCTATGTCATGCGGTTTATCGAGCAATTACTTTGGGGTGAGAAGCTATGGCTACCGCAGACAGACGTTCCTTACCTGAGATTAAAGTATGTTACCCGCATACTTAAGGAGGGGAGGGCAGCCGTCGTCCATGAGAAAGGGGGGGTCGTCCGAAGCGGGTTAAATTTTGTTTTCGCAGAACAGGACTTGTATATGTCAATGTCAATTTTGTTTTCGAATGTAAACCAGGACAAATTCAATTCATTGTTTTCATTTTTGAAGAACATGACTTGTATATGTCAATGTGAATTTTGTTTGTTTTCAATTGTAAAGCAGGTTAAATTCCATTCAGTTTCATTTCATTGTTTAATTTACAGTGTCATTGTTTACATTTCAGTTTAATTGTTTAACCTTACCATCTATCATTTAAATATCAGTTTGAAACAATTAAAATTACAGTTTCTCTGTTTAACATAACACTGTCTCTGTTTAAATAACTGATAACACTGTAAAGAATAAGAGTTTAAATATGAAAAAAATTGCCGATCAATTCGATTGTTTCTCTTTAGAAAGTCGACTTATTACAATGCCTAGTCGTGACAGGTTTCATTACAAGATCTACGATTGTGACCGGATCCATGGCGGTGGTCGCATGTAACTTCGCGGACATCAAAGCGCTTGCGACTCGATCCTCTTTTCGTCTAGGGCGCTCAGTCGCCTTCTCGTCACAGGCGATCCCAAACGAAGCTCACGATTTCCATCTGAAGGCCTTTTATCGTCGGGTATGGGGAATATAGCTTCCTTATCGCCCGGTTTGTAATTGTCGGCGGTGAAGTAGCCGCTAATAAATCGATGACCGTTGGTGTGCATGCGCATTATTGCGAGTATAGCGTGTTTGCAAGGGATACCATAAACTTGCCACCTTCGACATGAACAAGTTCGATTGCGAAGATCTCACGAGTTCTCTTGCCTGGTCGATCACTTCGTAACGATCATCGACACATCGACCAACACGAAGATTTCGGCTATCCTTAACAATTATCTCTACCTTCAAATGTATGTCTGAGCATAAGTAGGTCTCCCATTTATTCGCTTGCTCACACCGGTTACGTAACATGCGCATCAACTTGAACCTGGCAAATAAGGTTAAACAAAGACAGTGATGGTTAAATAATTCGTAAACTTGTTTAAACATTATTGTAAATAGTTAAACGATGAAATTAATATTTAAAGTCAGACAAGTCTAATTAAACAAAGATGGAAAATGTTTAAAGGGTAACACTAAATGTTAAGTGTAAATCAACATTCGCAGACCTTATGGACTCGACCATTTTCGTCACCGGTAAATGACGAGTTTTTTTGATCCAAGCATTGAACGACTCAGCGATATTTGAATACATCTCACCCTAACGATCACCTCTGAACAGATAATTCGACCAATGTGCCATGTCTGATTTATTAATCAACCAGTGATGAGCTTCGGGTGATGTGGCATGCAGTTCATTCACGGTATCATCGAAATCTTTAGCCGTGGATGTCCACGTAATGCGGAAGCATATAGACCAGCACTCCTCCCTCAATGCCTTCCCAAGTCTGATATTGGCTTTCATAAAATTGGCCTCCAAATGTCGAAGACAGTATGCATGTGGCGAAGAAGGGAAGACTCTCGCAATTGCGTTCACAAGGCCCTTGGACCTGTTCGACACGAAGGTAATTATCTCATGATAATGTCCTTCCTCGTATAAAGCATCGCCTAACTTAGATATCAACCAAGTCCAATTGGCATCGGTCTCGTTGTCAACTATACCGAAGGCGATGTGGAAAAAACCATTGTTTTCATCTTTCCCTGTGGCACCCAGTAGTGTACCCCGATATTTTCCAAGGAGGTAGGTACCATCGAGAAACAGCAGTGGCCTGCAAGCCCTCTTGAATCCCACAATACAAGCGCTGAAAGAAAAGAATGCACGTTTAAAATGATCACCGTCTCTTTCCACGATCGCAACGCTGCCGGGATTTGTCTCAGCCACCTTATCCACATACCAAAGCAAACAGTCGTAGCTGGAGATGTCACTGCCGTCGAGGACCACCCGGGCATGCTCTTTTCCCAACCAAGCCTGCTTGTATGGTATGTGGACACCATGTTCGCGCAACATGTCCTTCTGAATGTCGATTTCCTTGTACAAGGGCCGGTCCTTGAGCTTCTGAATCACTCGTGCGCTTACCCATTTTTTGGATGCTTTCGGATGTGACGCCGAACCTATGCCACCACCGCAAGTGTGTGACGGGTTTATTGTCTTGATTCTGAAAGTATTTTTATTATACTCTTTTGATGCATGAAGGCGACAACGACAACCATCGGTAGTGCATTCCACAGTCACCTGATGTTTTTCGTTCTTTATGAATTTGAAGTCAAAATTCCGTTTGATTGCATGATTTCGAAGTACGTCCCTGAAATGTTCAACACAGTCAAAACGTTGTCCAATATCCAACGACAGCACTTCAGAATGATCTGACGAGGAAGGAAGACATCCCACACCGTCAGGGTCACCATGGGGTTGAACGGGAGCACTCGCAGAATCTGAATTCCTGCCAACACTTCAGTCAAATAAAAAGATCAATATGTTAAGAGGAGAATATAATGTTTAACTGATAATGCAAATATTTAAACGTTAAATTAAATACTTAAACAGTAACCAATTAACGTAAACGAATAGTACAATATGTTAACCAGTGACTGACATACTTAAACAATAATGAACCCATACAACTGGATCAAATAAAAGAGAAAGAACTTACAACGAGTAAAACTCGTTTTCATTAGGATTCGGCAATGGCACATTGTCTGTCTCGACAACAAGATCATCTACAGCGCATTTGAAGATGGAGTGCACGTGACACATCCGCTGGAAGTCAACATCGTTTTCTATTGGACAAACCGTTTTATATCCATCGGGTGTGATAAACTTCACCCTGACAAGGGAAACTTCGAGACCCCATCGCTCACATATCTCAGCTAACACCAACTCCCAAGAAGTCTGAGCCGTGAACATTAGCACTCTTCCCTCCCCGTTGAATCTAGCAATACCACAAAAACTCTCCATAATATATCGGCCGAAAACCAAATCGTACAAACCAAATGAAAAAAAGAACAAAAAGAAGACGAAGAAGAAGAAGAAGAAGATGTAAAGAACAAACAACAGTCAGAAAGGCAAACAAAAAAGTGTACAGTTGTATGCATAGAAGTTAGACTAGACGTGATGTGATTGGGCGGTATTTTTCCTTCCATCCCAAGGGCAAAAAGGGAAATATATGTCACTGTCGCGAGGAAGACATATTGTCATCGCTCGAATGAAAGTTCTCACCTCAACATGAGTCTCTGTTTAAATGTCAAGCTTTTTATATTTAAACAGATACATATAGTGTTTAAAATAATAGTTAACTGTTTAACTAAAGTCTATATCATGTAAATAATACGTAAACCGTTTAAATATAGTGATTTAACTGTTTTAAAATATATGTTATTGTCTAAATTGAATGCTTTCACTGACATCGCGTTGAAGATGGGTACCTCCTGGGTCACTGTTTAAACATCTTTATGTATTTGCCTAAACACCATTGTCATTGTTTAAAGACTAAATCGATTATTGTTTAACTTTTTGTATTGTTTCCAATGCCGTTCTTTGTTTCTCAAATTGTTTTTACTATGTCTCTGTTTAAATTTCACAAGTTATCACAAGGTAACACTCAAATAGGTTTGTTTGTTTAAAATATTTAAACGTTTACAATAGAGAATCTGATTAAATACCAGAAGTTCACACTCAAATAAGCTTGTTTCATTTAAAATAAAACATTTACAACATTTACAACGTCTTCTAGGACCTTGGACACTCGCGAGTCGACCCTCGTTCGTCTATTAAGATTTCGGTTTGACTCACCAATTGTCTGTACATTCGAATGCTCACGGCGGTTACATAACATGCGCATCAACTTGAACCTACACAACGTAGAACGAAACACATTAAAAAAGGTTAAGCAAAACATTCATGAAAACGTCTATTAATCAATGTGTCATGGTCTGACTTAAGTGAAGATCCTGATAGTTAAACACAGAAAGTAATATTTGTATACTCACGTAAGGTTCTTAAACGGTAACAAAAATTCTCAAGTGATAAATATCAACTCCGTCTCAAAGGATGTTTCCTGATCTTCCTCCTCTAGAGAATCCTCCGCAATCACGCAATAAGTGAAAACTTTCTTTTCTTACCCAAGTCCAAATGCCCGCTTAATTGCTTGCCCGTCATCCACCGTTGGAGAATCCTCTGCATTCATGCAATTATGTGGGAATTTTGACTTGGGCAAGAAAAGATAGTTTAACTTGTTGCATGATTACGGCTGATTGATTCTCAAGATGAGGAAGATCATGAGACATCCTTTAAGATAGAGTTGATCTTCAAATTTTCGTCTGACTCCAGCGAATATCATACACAGGAAGCAGATGAGGAGGAGGAGGACGACGACGACGACGACGACGACGACGAGGAGTTGTTGTCCATGGGAAGGGTTCTTCCTTGTCATTTATGGTGTGAAGTCCACAAGCAGGTTGACGCTTCATATCCGAGAAAAAGTAAAATGCACAGTGGACCGAGATTGACTGATCACAACGAACGGGTGTTCGGATATTTATGTTACCGTGCACAAGAATTAATGCCGTCATTAATTCTTATGCACGGGATATCATAACCTTGCCACCTACCACCTGCCACCTGCCAACACTTCAGTTCAAACGGAAAAGATCAATATTTTACACAGAGACTTTGAGAATTTACACATAAATATGAATAGTTAAACAGCTAAAGATAAATTTAAATGGAGACGCCTATTATTAACCAAAGTTGTAATATATTTAAACAGATAATAGCAAAGAGTTAAATAGTATTTAAAATATACAACTAGATAAGCATAAACGTGAAGAACTTTACAACGAAATGAACTCGTTTTCAGTAGGGTTCGATAATGGCACATCGTCTGTCTCGACAACAAGATCGACTACAACTCATTTGAAGATGGAGTGCACTTGACCAATCCGATGTAAATCAACTTCATTTTCTGTTGGAGAAACCGATTTATATATTTCGGGTATGGTAAACTTCACCCAGACTCGTTTCCTGGAACAGATTTACATCTATCACTACCACAAAAACCCTCCATAATAAACACCCACAGAATGGTCAAAATGATAGCAACAAAGAGATTCTCACCGTATTACGAAACCGGCAGAACTGAAGTCGAACAAACCAAATGAGGAGAAATGAGGAGAAGAACAAGATGTTTCCCATTTCTAGGCATTGTCTATCAGAAACCAAGAGAAAGCCCTTGAAAAGGTTGGCCATGATGTGATTTGGCGCTTTTTTTTCCCACCATTTTCAAGGCCAAAAATGGGATTTCACAACATGGACCCATTTGAAGTGAACGGTAGGGGGGAAAAGGGAAGTTAAACACTAACGGAAGGGTTGTCCGGGGTGTGTAAAAGTAGGAGGGGGTTTTTGGAAAGTTTTGAAAATTACAAGGGGTGAACAGTAATTTTCCCTATATTTTATTATGATGTAAAGTTGCTTAATTTAATTTACTGAAGTCAACCATTAGATACCCTAATGGTATGACACAAAGGTGCCAAAGAGAGGGCAAGGGTTCGAATTTTTTCTCCGCCGGCACTGGTCATGCACTGTACACTTGGTTCAAATACTGTTCATCAGTACTATTCACAAACTTGAGTGTGGGTCCAATATGGGAAAAACATTGGTTTCACCCTTTCAGGGTTGCAGGGCAGATGAATTTTTCTAGGAGGTTCGTAAGCCACCATAACTGCTACATCTTAATACCTGTTTGTCACTTAGACAATACCTTAAATTAGAGGCGTTTGTCACCTATTAGTAAAAAAAAAAAAATTAATCTACCGAGGCTGAGTTCAAATTGAACTAGCATTCAGCCATAATTGAGTACATACATCCGTTCGAGATTTTTCTTATTGTATGTTTCTAAAATTTATCATTTATTTTATTTTTTGACAAAGTTGACAAGCAACAAAGTAGAGAACAAATGAGTATAGAGGTGCATCAGTTACGGTGGATTAACTGATCTCCTAGAGATAAACCCTCGTTATACAACCCTGGAGGAGAGAGATATTCTCCTCATAGAACTCCCATAGAGGACCCAAAAATTGATTGTAATCTGAAAGGCTTAGGTAGTTTCTAGTGGGTTAATCCACAATTCATATTTTATTTAAATAATATTATAAAACTTTTATTTAAAATAATAATTATCTTAAAATAAAATGGTACTTAATTTTTATTTGTTTCTGTACTATAATAAAAACTAGGAACGAGAAATTGACAAGCATAGTCCAAGCACGGTTCTGATGTCTAGAGCACAACCGTGATCAATAAGTACGAGCAAGCTCTTTGACCGAGCAAATCTCTAGATGCCAATTTTCATTAAGAATTGAGTCCAAGGTGCTGTTGGTAATCAACATGGGTGAAACACACCTGAAGCATAACCATGCACTAGCTGTTTACCTGCAGTTTAAAAACCAAATAGTTAGGTTTTATTGGGGGGGACTTTTGGCGAAATCTCAAGGGGGTTGCTAGTGTTTGAAGCTGAGATCAAAAGAAGCCTTTCAAGGATGAGTTGACACCGCTCCTTCGGCTCGTTGAGTACTAAATGAGACGACAAAGTTGACTCCAATTTGGAGATTCCATCATCCTTTAGAGAGAAGCATTGAGGGAGTCCATCCTATGTTTTTATTTATATCTCTAGTTTTGGATTGTTTCATGGTTTCTTGTATGATAGATGTTAAACCTTTGATGGTGCCTTAGATCTATGAACCTTAAGATGAACTTGTAATTTGATTTCCTTGTTTTAAATATTGACTCGTTGTTTGTTCTTTTGAATCTATGTGTTCTTCATGCTTGTAATTGCTTATTTAAGAGCCCCAACTGCATACTAGAATTGCATGATTACTATTGAGAAATCAATCATGCTAAGTCATGGCATAGTTGATAAGAGTGTTGTGTACACTTAACTAAAGGGTGTATGGTGTCGAACTCTCCGGATTAGGGTTAAACGTAACAACAGGATTCACAGAGCGTTAATGCAATCATAGCGTGATTTGTGTCATCATATAGGATTAAAATTTAGTCGCTTTGAGAAAGGGGTCATACTACTCTAGGAGTCTCCACAATTAAACACTACTCAATATAGAGTTAATATAGGAAATCAATTGCAATGTAGTCTTTAGGGGATTAGTATCCATGGTTTCATATTCTCATTCTGATTTCATTCTAGATTCGCCATATTGGTCACATGACTTCTTGATTTTGCTTAGTTAGGTTGTAGAATTCATCACTCAAATTCATCAATTAGATAAGAGAGGATAAGTTAGTATTAGGAGCATAAGCCTTTATCGATTCGACAATCTAAGCTTCAAGTACACTTTACTATTTCATACAACCCGACACTTCTAATGTGTTGCGCAAAGGGCGTATCAAGTACAAAAGATGGTGAGGCCACAATTGATGTTGGAATCAAAGATCTTCTCCATATTAATGAGTATACAGTTTTACAACATTTAATATTATTTTGTACACTCATTAGGTATATATTAGAGTGATATTATGGAATTCGATGTTAAGCATGGTGTATTTTGCATTCTCAAGCTTTGGGTCGTGTTTAAAGACGAGAAAGAGCCAAAAGAAGCATTCTAGAGTCAATGACAAAGATGGATCTCTCTCGGCATCAACTAATGAAGAACAGGCTAAGCAAGCTCAATTACGGGCCCATACAGCCGTGCTTACGGTCATAAGCCTCTTTTAGAGGACCTTTGTGAGCATACTTATGCTTGTAAGGAGGAGCATAAGAACAAGTAGAGGGATTTATGGACAAGGTTTATTCCCATAAGTCAGACCATAAGGGCTGTCTAGAGGAGTTTATGAGCATAACATACTCTTGTAAAGATGGTCGCTAGGACAATCTAGATGAGCTTACGGTGTAGCACTTATGGCTGAAATTTGGAATGTAACACAAGATAGAAGACCTTACGGACGAGCTTATAGCTGTAAGTGTTCCCATAAGGCTCACTAACCATTATCTCTTGCTCCTTATTCTCACGTTCTTACGCCTGTAAGCAGCATGTAATTGGCTAGGTATAAATATTTCTGAAGAAGATTGTTATGTCATCTTTTATTTTATTCGAAAGCGAGGCTTAGGGGAAAGAAATGGGGTGAATTTCCAAGGCTTTGGATGCGAATTAAGAGGGAGAATTAAGAAGGATTTTAGTTGTCAAGATTAGCTTGGTGGTGTTTGTGGAAGGCCCATGGGCATTCTTCGACAATCATCTCTCGACACAATTGAGAAGAGGGTTTCCATGTCTTCTTTGATTCTCATTGTGTCTTGTTGTTTAGATGGTTACACTTCATTAATGTAGATCTAATTTTGTAGATTTTTTGGCATAGTTGAACTCTAGGGTTTTATTCTTTTTTGACATTGGTTGTGGATATTGTTGCTTTAATTGTTTTTTCATTGCAATCCATATTATTTGAATCCAATTGCGTGTTTTGTATAACTTGATTACTGACGAGGCGAAAGCCCTAGTTCTCATGTATGATGTGTTTTGTGATGAGTAGAAATACTCATCTAGCATAGACATGCTGCGATTGGAAGGGATTGTGAGTAAGCCTAAATGGGATACTTTGGAGTCGAGAGTTCTCCTCCATCAATTCTCCCGAGTGAATTAACAAGTGATTTCCATGCTCTTTGCAATCGTCGGGAATAGATTTTAGGAGAAATCATATTTCTACTATGTATCAGATTAGGGATAATCTCTTCGCAATAAGAATTATCTATTTCAGAAATTCTTTTAAGTTCACATTGAGATTTTATAGAGTGTATACGATTGTAGGGCGTCTGTATCAACACTATACCGAATTAGTTACTAATTGCCCTTGCAAGAGGGGTTTAGTATATTTTAGGATTTCTTTCTATTTAAATAGGATTGCATACTTATACAACCTTTGTTCTTAACTTAAACTCTAGAGGGCTACTATACCCGGGCATCCCATTTTCCCCTTATCTCTCCACCAATTTTATTCCTATATTCTTGTTTTATTTACTCTTGTTCTTATTTTGCTCATACACATCACAACTTTTGTTTAGGTTAGTTTTCAGGATTAGGACTAGTACTAATACTCTCAATTTTTCATGTGGATCGATACCTTGCCTTTGTGCACACTTTACTACTTGATTGGCGACGGACACTTTTCTACTGGTGCTGGGTGTGTGAAAATATGAATATATGAATATATATAAGTATGCAAGTACACAATAAAATATTGTAATCAAGTTTGTAATACCGCAAGTGTATGGGTTGTCAAGTAATACCTCATGGGTGAACACTAGGGTCATATTTTCTCAGAAACTGTGAGAGGCTCCTATAACTTCCTATTCACTTAATCAATAGCCTAAATGTTTAAGTTCTCTCTTTAATCTAATTATACAAATTATTTATACAATACAATTGGAGATGTCGTTAAGCACATTTGGAAGGAGTGGGAGTATGTATGAAGGTTATCTCGATTACTAATTATGATAGGCATTAAGTATCAATTATGTTCTAGGATCGAACCGAGAGAATTCAAAGGCCTACTAGCCCCAATAAGCCATGGCGACTTGGTCTAAACTTAAGATGAAATTCCTTCACATGTCACTTGGATGGAATCTAATCCATCTCAGTCTCCTATGTTTGCCTTAAGTACAGGAACCCTATGAGAAGAAATCAATCAAACCCTAAGTCTAAGGGTCAATCAACCCCTAATCCAGAAACCTAGCTATGCTTAACCTCTTAGAACATGCATAGATCTATCATGGCATGGTTGTCATCAATGTGGGGGCATATCCTCCTCATCCACATCAACAAAGATAAACAATTAAAGCATGCAATGATTAAGAAAACTAGAATGATATATATACTGATCAATCAAGATTCATAAATAATAACCGAGGGACCTAGATATACAATTCCCCTCGAATTAGGTTCTCATGGATCAAAGAAAGTATAAAGAGAGCCACATGACCAAATAATGAATAAATAAACATTCAATGTGTTCCTAGACTAACTCCCTCCAATAGTTCTCCAAAGATTGGGGATTAGTGGATCCCAAAGTTATCCGGATGACGTGTGTTATGCATGCCCTCCTCCAATGATGATCGTTGATCTTCTCTTAAGAAACTCACCGGAATCCGCTGAAATATCATTGAAAATCACCTCCAATACTCTTGGTCTCTAGAAATCCAGCTGCCCTAACTCTTTGACAAAAGAATCTCCCCCTTCAAATTAAGAAAAATAGGGTATTTATAGCAATCGGCTCCACCACAGCTTCACCACGGCCTCAATGTGTTATGCATCTTGACAACAACCATTGTGAGGCTGTTATAGCTTCTATGTTTCTACCAGTGAGCTCATGCTACCACGGTTCAATCATGGCAGTGGTAAATATACGTAACAGGCACTGTGAGTTCCCATAATGTCCATTGTGAGCCCGTGGTGCAGCTTTGATTCAGCAAACTCACTTCATTATGCTTCAAAACCTTCTCAAATTAGCTTCTTTCAACCTAAATAAAAAATAAAGGTCATTGTGCACAAAAGAATGAAATTTCATACTAATGAGATGCTAAGCAAGTGCTATTTCATGCTATATGCAGTGTATATGATATAGAAAATATGATTAATTTAGCACTTATCAATTAGCATGTACGCTTGCATCCCCTATCACATATTAATAGTGGAGAGGAGAAGATTAACGAAGAGGTTGCATCTTTTCTTCTATATGGATACAATAATGTTAGCCAGAACTGGGGGACGATGAAGACTTCAGTGATGGGAGAGACGAGTAGGGCCCGTCTAAGCGCAAATTGGCCATAAGCAACATTATAAAATTTTTTTGAAATAATTTTAATTAAATAGAAAATTACACAATAATTATAAGACAAATCAAAGTTTTATATTTCAAAAAATTAAGATTTTTAACAATATGGTTCGATAAATAAAAAAATAATAATAAATAAATAAATTAGATAAAATTTTCAAAAATATGAATTGTGGGTCCTAGGGACATACCTTAGTAGCATATGCCTAGGATTGGCCTTAGAGGCTAGAATGACGGAGATATGGATGATTGAGATGTTGTAAGAGGTGTCTTTTATGGATATAATAAACATGGAATAAAAGAGTGGCAAGGGAGTTACCCTTTATGTCGTTGATGGCAAGAAAAAACTTTGCTTGCCCAACAGTAGGAGATGTAGTAGTAGATGTTGACATAGTCGAAGGTACCAACAGCGCTGTCAGTGGCCTAAAACATAAAGGAGGCAATGGGTACAATGCCGGTGAGTTGTTGAGTTTCTTGGTTGTAGTAATTCATAATGATATAGAGTAGGATGTTTTTGAGGGTGGGTGAAATGTTTTGCGAGAAGGAAAACACGTCAAAGTTATTGACAAAGAGGATAGTGATAGTGTCTAGCCAGTTGAACTTACCTATCCTTGCCTACCCCGGTGATGATTTTATAATTTTATAACATTTAAAATCATTTTGTACACTCATTAGACATGTACAAGAGTAAGATTATGGAATTCGATATTAAACATGGTGCATTTTGTATTCTTAGGCTTTAGGTAGTACTTAAGGATGAGAGAGAGAGAGAGAGAGAGAGAGAGAGAGAGAGAGAGTCAAAAAAGCATTCTAGAGCCAAAACAATGAAGTCGGAGCTCTCTCTGCATCAACTAGTGAAGAACATGTAGGTAGACTTACTGACGGGCACTTTACACCCGTGCTTACGCCCGTAAGCCTCTTATAGAGAACCTTGCTGGCATGCTTATGCCCATAAGGAAGAGCATATGGATAATTAGAGGGACTTATAGGAAGGACTTATGCCTGTAAGTCGGACCGTAAGGACTTTTCAGAGAAGCTTATGAGAGCAACATACTCTCTTAAGGGTGATCGCAAGGGCTATCCAGAGAAGCTTATGGTCTAGGACTTACGGCCATAAGCTAGACCATAACACAAGACAAAAAATCTTATGGACAAGACTTACATCCATAAGTGATCCCGTAAGGCTCGTGACTCATCATTCCCAGCTTCTTACGGTCACGTTCTTACGTCTCTAAGCAGCCTATAAGTGGCTAGGTATAAATACTTTTGAAGAGGATAGTTAGGGTATCTTTGGTTATATTTGAAGGTGAGGCTTAGGAAAAGAAACGGGGAAGATTTTCAGGGCTTTGGAGCCGATTCAAGGAGATTCAACCCATCTATTGGAGATTAGAGGGATTGGAGCCATCAATTATTGGCTCGGCACCATTCGTGGAAGGTTCTTGGGTGTTTTATGGCAATCATCTCTCGGCATGATTGAGAAGGGGGTTTCGATGTTTTTTTTAATTCTTGTTGCATCTTATTGTTTGAATGTTTGCTCCCCTTTAATGGAGGGCTAATTTTAAAGATGTTTGGGCATAGACGAACTCGAGGGTTTATTCTATTTTGACATTGGTTGTAGAACTTTATGCTTTAATTATTTCTTAATTGCAATCAATTTCTATTTGAATCCAATTATGTGTTTTTAATGTCTTGAATGCTATCGAGGTAAAAGCCATAGTTTTCTTGTATGATGTGCTTTGTAATTAGTAGAAATACCCACCTAGCATAGACTAATCACCATTTGAGAGGGATTGTGAGTAAGCCTAGTGATGGGGTTTTTTAGAGTTGAGAGTTCTCTTCCCTTAATCCCCTCGAGTGATTTAACAAGTAATTCCATGCTCTTTACAACTATAGGGAATAAGTTTTAGGAGAAATCACATTTCTATTCTGTATGGGATTTGGGACAATCGCTTTGCAAGAAGAATTATCTACTTATGCATTCTTGTTAAATTCACATTGAGATTTCATAGAGGACAATGTGGTTGTGGGGTGTTTGTATCAACATTGTAATGAATCAGTTACTATTCACCATTGTAAGAGGGGTTTAGTATATTCTAGGATTTCTCTCGGTTCAAATAGGGTTGTTATACTTATACACCCATTGTCCTAGACTTATAAAACTCTAGAGGGACTCTATGCCAAAGTATCCCATATCTCCTTGAGTTTTGACCTATTTACTTCTCATATTCTTGCTTTTTATTCTCTTTCTTAGTATTTTGTTTGCACACTTCGCACTTTTTGGTTAGGTTAATTTTTGGGATTAGAACTAGTATTAGTGTTCTAAATTTTCCCTATGGATTGATACCTTGCCATAGTGCACACTTTACTACTTGGTCGGCATATACGCTTGCATTAACCCCTATTACTAAGCTTGTCATAAAGAGCTGGGAAGAGGGAAAAAGAAAAATAAATATAATAAGAGTAAAACAAAAAGTTTAGAAAAACATGGGAGGTTTAAAATAAAGCTAGTGACTTTCTCCTAGACCTCCTAAATGCTTGCAATTTTGGTGCTAACTGGATCAGATGGATTAAGAACATTCTAATCACTTCCAAGGCCTCCATTCATGTCAATGGATCAACAAATGAGTATGTTAGATACCAATAGGGCCTCAAGTAAGGGGATTCCCTCTCCCTTCTTCTATGTATTTGAGTTATATATGTACTAAGTATTATGTTTTCACATGCCCTAGCTATCTTCAAGGTAGTGCTCTTCAGCATCCCATTATGGAGATTTGGCAAAATAGAAGATATTTGTATTATAAATTTCATTCCCTATCTTTTTGAATGTATCTTTAGATTTGCTATAAACTTCGATAAAACCTCTCTTTTCACAACAAAGTTTAGTCACCTTTAATATAGATCCTTCCCTGGGACTCTAAATTACTTAATAGGCTTTCTCTGCTTGACTTATCTTGGTTTTCCATTCTCAGGTAGACGACCCCCATCTTTAGGAATAGGGAATTCTCATCATAAATCAATTCAAGACTCTTTGCCTGGAAATCCAGGATATTATCCCTAGGAAGAAATCTTACTTTGGTCTATCCCCACTTATTGGATGTCGATGTACAAACTCCCTTTTTGATATCTAGTATAATAGACTGGATGTGCCACGATTGCTTATGGTATAGACCAGATATCAATAAGGTAGGTTATAGACTGGTCAGCTGGAAATGTCTTTACCAACCCTGAGACAAATGAGGGTGGAGTATTCTTAACCTTGTGGACTTTAACTTTGCCTTGCAAGGTAAATGGTCGTGGAAGATCCCGACAGAGGAAAACTGGTGTGGATAACTAGTCCTACAATTTAGTTACTTCTAGTATGATCTTTCATGGAATTTATTCCTTTGGCCGATGTTGAAAGGTCCTTTTTTTGGGGAGGTCTCTTAAGTTGTCTCTCAATGTTTAAGACTTGTATCTTCCATGACACCCAAGATGGCGCTTTCACGTAATTTTGGTTTGATGGTTGGCTTGGGGGATGCTGAGATATCTATAGCTTGAAACTTTCTCAGTCTCCCCACCCTTTTAGTACAATTAGAGATGACTCCCAAGTCTTCCTTTATAGTTTGAGAAAAGTTAACTCCTTTATATATGATCGTATCCCTAGATTGGGTAAAGACTCCAAGGAACTTAAATGTTGAAGCATTATATCCAATGGAATCTTCTTGATAAAATTCTTCTATCACTTCTTAGTTGATGGTGGTATTCATTGCCAGATCATTCTGGTCATCTTGAAGGTCTTTTGACTTAAGAAGGTTAAAGTATTCATATGCTATCATGGGATAACAAGGTTTAGCAATTCAGTTGCCAATAATGAATTTTCTCTTCCACAACATTCCTCTATGATGTTTTCTTATTCTAATCAGCAACCTATCATTTCATTGGAAAGGCATTCAATTTAATTTGATTTCTCTTGTTTTGATAGAAATTAGGCATCGCAATGGATTGTCAAAGCTACACAATTCTTCAAATATTTTGAGCTTTCGGATGCCTGTTGTCTCAAAATCGCTGCAAATCAGCTTTGATGGAGTAGTGGTACCTTGGTTTTAGAGGGTGCAATAGTCTAGTACTTTTACATCTTGGTCTTCTTTAACTAATGCAATTAAATTGGCTTTTAATCACTCTTATGTGGATTAAACCTTTGATGTATACAAAGCTGGGGTGTTTCTAGCTCAACCTCTCAGTTTCTGTGAATCAAATCTAATTTTTATCCTAATAGGGGCATCCAATACTTGGAAACTTCTCATTATCAACTGACAGCTCATGGCCATGGAACTTGTCCAAACCACAATAGAATTGCATGGAATGTTGAAGATGTCCAAGGTTTCAATGCTCAACAACAAACATTTGTATATTTCCCACTTATGCGGCAAATACAGCTCATTGGATATGCATCTGAGCAACAAACCAACACTCAGTTCTATGATCTAATACAATCCACATCATTTTTACATTCATACTACCCTTTCTATGCTCTGGTTGGCGTATTCTGGGATTTCTTTAACAATGGATTGAAACAAGAACTGAGCATGGATATCATTCCTTGACTACCTGATCCCCTAGCTATTATGGTAATCTATGCTCTTACTTTTGTTCCACAACTGGAAGACAAATTTCAAGGTATTGATGAGAACCTACAAATCCAGCATCATTGTCAATTTAAGCAATGAATTTATGATTTCTTGGGTTATTACCAAGTTGACAAACCCATCTTTCCAAAAATATGTGGTGAACTTGCATACTTTGAATTTCTTAATGATTAAATAGCTGAATTAACCAATATGTTTGGCGCTACTTTAGTTTACCTTGAATATCCTTACTATGAGGAGAGTTATTTACATGATTTAGCTAAAGGTTTTGGTGCTGATATTACAATTGTAATTTGTTTGCTTATTGATGAATATAGAATAATGGTTGCGCTGCATCCTGTTTCTTATATAATTATGAGGTTTCCTGATGTAGAAAAGGCCCATGCTCATGATAATACTATGAAGGAGTATGTAATGACAACTATTAGGAAAACATTTTCCTTCAAAATTACTTCAGGGTGTAATGTGGAATCAATGCAAGAATGTCAGTTCTCTACTAGTGCAATACAACTTATTGAAAAGCTACTTTATATTGAAAGAGTAGGGAATGACCTTGAGTTCACCATAGGAAGGCCTCTCAATTGGCTAATATATACTGACTTGATGAAAATGACAATGAAAAAGCACAAGAATTCCAATGTTCTCAATGGAAGTATTGTGTGCATGGCCTTTGCATTTGAAGATTTTAGTGTTACTCTCTTGAGGTTGAGGAATTTAATTGATTTATATGAAGATTATGGTTTATAATTTAGCATTGTTGGGCTACTTGAATGGGTCATTCATCTAATGGCAAATGTTGTTCTTCATGCATACCTTGTCTATAAAGTGTTATCATGACAGAGGTAAACTCTGTGCTGCTTTTAGTTCATAGTTGAATGTATCATCTACTGTATATAATAGATGTTTGGGTTTGATCTATATTGTCATGGGTATGTTCAAACAAAGAGCAAAGCATCATCCACCATGGTTAGTTGCATTCTCTTCAAGCATTTTAGAGAGTATTGCGAATTAGGCCAATAAAGTTGTTGCTTATGAACCAGTTTGGGCAATTGGAATAAGCAAAGTTGCAAGTTTTGCTCAGGCTCAGGAAGTGTACTTTTTTATGGGGTAGTGGTTGTATACAAACCTTAAAGTTGTTGTATCAATTAAAGTTATACATGGAGGCTCTATTCATGGAACAAATTGGAGGATGTTTTTAACACAATCTGATATTGATAGTTCCCTTGGTGGTAGAGCATCTCTCAATCCTGAGTTTGTAGACATAGTTAAATCTATTTGGGTGCTCATTAAGGTTGTTGTGAGCATTAGAGCATGGGGTCTTGAGTTAACATCTGCAGATAATAGGCATAATCTCATGTTTTCAACCAACAATACTCAAACTTAGACCTTGAGGACAAGGTTTGTTTCAATGGGAGGGGTAATGTTACATAACCAGGTGTGAGGACCATGAAGAAACATCTAATGTGAGCAGGTAGTTTCTATTGATGAATTCTTCTTGCTAGGTTGAAGGGCCTATAAAAAGGGAATGATAAGAGAGGGAGAAGGGTATCAAAGAAGAGATAAGAGAATTCTTAGGCCTGACTGGTGTCTCCGGCGATCTTCTCCCTTGATCCGGCGGGAGGAAAGTGAATCCCAATATTTCTTATGGATCTATAGCTTTGTGAGCTTAATATTTTCATATGGTGTTTGTTTGCAATTTTAATCTCTTGTTTCGTTGCTTAATTGAGAACTTGAGTATGGATGGGTGTTTAGATGATGGATCGGCTCTATTGTTGGTTGTTTGCTAATTGAACAACTTCATTTCTTCATTTTGGAAGAATTAGATTTACTAAACTCTTCTGTGAAGATAGTTAGAGATGGATGATGTTGTAATGAACTCACTATTCTATTGATCACATCTTAATTGTTCAGGAATTCATTATAGTGTTTCCCTTTTTTGCAAATATGAGAAAACACATGTCACATAATAAAAAAACGTTCTATCCTTATTTTGCAAAAATCGATAACCACAAGAGTTTTTTCGTACTTTTCCAAAAAAAAAAAAAAATCAATTCAGATACAGTCTAATGTCACAAGAGAGAATTAAATTATTATTACAATTCATCCTGATTAGCTTAATCCTAATAAATTGGATTATATACTCAAATGCCTGATTTAAGGATTTGCTGCATTCTTTTGATTTAAAATTATAAAAAGTTATATACAAAATTTCTTAGCACTTTAAATTTCTTTTTATAAAATTTATTATTATTATTTATAGAATATATTTATATTCTTGTAGAAACCATATATGCATTAAATAAAAAACATCTTCCATTATTTATTTTTAGTTCCCAATTCAAATTTTTTTATTACCTTTATTAAAAAATTCTTGATAATTTCCCAATGAATAGATTTTAATTTTTGTGAAATTTATATTTTTAAAATAGTATAATACCTATATTAAAAATTAATAATAATATATAAAAGATCTGCTCAAAAGTTCCAAACAACTTTACCATTTGGCCAAAAAACCTTTGATTTTTCTAAATTTCTTTGAACTCCTTTCTTTTTCACAGAATTACTTTTAAATCCAAATGCTAAATAACCCCGTTAACCAGCCATGAACATGACCATGTTCCCCATTCAGTTTTCACTGAACTTGAAGATTTGAAAAATGGGAAGTTATGCTTGAAACCAAACCATAATAACCATCACATCACTAACTTCATCTTCTCCCTAGACATAGCAAGACCTTTCATCTTCGACCGAGTGAAGAAGGCATCCTCACCGGAGGTGAAGCTAGTGCCACAGGAGACCAGAGAGGAGAAGAACTACTACCCCAGCGCCTAACTACAAGCAGGTTTGAATGAAAGCTAGTGATTTCTATGGTCGAAATAGTTTATGTTCATGCGCATTGTTAAGTTTTTTTTTATTGTGCATTCTACGATGGACCATGGAATTTTTTTTTGATGAATAAATGATGTTTTTTATAATCAATATGATCATGTGATATTGTAATTTCTATGTGATGGTTAGTATAATTACTTTGTGCCTTAATCTGTGATGAAACGAACAAGACTATATACATTTGTGAAATTGTGTACATTCTTGTCTATAATCTCTGCAGGTTTTTTGTTATAAATCATTAATTTGAAATCTTATTATCCTGTGTGCATAGAAATTTTTCGTTGTGGTTTATACCTTATTCATTTGGTTCTCGGAATTGTTTTATGTATAACAGTGTTTTCAGCATGTAATATTTAATTTTGTTCTTTGTTGTTCATTCAAATGAGAACATTTAAAAAGCTGAATGGATATGGTTGGAGTTGGCTTTTTACAAACATGGTTATTGTTATCAGTAATAATCACCCAAATGTATATGTATTGTTTGTGAAATTAGGAGAGTTATGGCTAGTCAGTCAGAAAATTTGTTGAATGGATGTTGCTACTTAGCACCACTCCTGGACACCATATTATAATTGAAGGATAAGATGTCATGAAGACATTGGGAGTTACTCCGACAAATGTTATTTAGTTATCTGATGGATATTGAGCCAATAGTACAAGGACGTACTGTATTGGATGCGTTGATGCAGGTTTTTGATGTACGGACTAAAACCTTTAATTTGGGAGATAGTCATTTACAATTCAGGCCTGAAGATGTTTTAATGATACTTGGACTAAAATGTGATGGTGTTACAACAGATTTCACAAGGAAGAAGGAACGTTGCACACTTGAGGAGGAGTTCTTGATCAAAGAAGTAGACCGAACAAGGGAGTACTTGGCGAGGACTTTAATGAGTCTGATTGGCAAAAAAGAAGAAAGTTTCATAAAGCTTCTATTGGTGTACATCATGGGATCCTTGCTTTTGCTAACCACTTCATGTATGGGCCCACTGCTTTATGGTTGGAAGACTTGTTAATGCTAAACAATTATGCATGGGCCCAAGCCACCCACAGGTGGATTATGGATGATTTTCCCACTGCAGCTGCCCCTGTAAAAGATAGATGCTTCGGGAAGCAACCATGCATAGGGTATTTATGAGATTTTACAATTCCACTAACAATTTGGTTCTATGAAGTCATGGGGACTGGGAAGAAGACCCACTTTGGAAGAACACCACGCATTCTCTGTTAAGGTGAAGCCAGTAAAAAGAAACAAGCAGGTGTTAGTACCTTGATCAAGTTATTGGAGGAAAAAGAGGTATGCAAATTAGAATTCATTAAGTATTTTCTTTTACTGTTCTAATTTTATATCATATTGTTTGCTTTTACACATAGGTCGTTAGTATCCATATGTGCTGCTCAATATCACATTTGACATTTTAACATCCATAGTTCTTGATTATTATATCGATTACAGTTTAGTATCATGTACATGTATTTAGTTTTTTGAGTGGATGTTCATTTTTGAGATTAAAGTGTATATGTGATAAGTACTTGAGTAGACGTATTTCTTTATATGTTTTACATGTATTGAGCATCATTTTTACCAAGGTTTATATCTCATAAAGTGTATTTGGTGTACATTTATGCAATTAGGTTGTGAATGCCTTGAAGGAAGAAAATGAAGCAAAGATTGGTTATGAAGGCACATTTTGGTAGTTTTTGAACAACATAAGGATCAAGACACAAGAGGAACTCATGTACATTTGGGTATGTGCGACCTTCCAAGAGAATTCAAGCCAATTTGTGAGTTGGAAGGGCACGAAGGTAGTCACATTCATATATCTCTACTTGTGTGAAGAATGCAAGAGCTTCCTAATGATGATTCAATAATGAAAAGCTTCATAACTTATGATGTGGACGTGTGTCTGACCATGTGGCCTCAAGAGAAGAGTGTGTAAGCTGTGTTTATGAAGAATTCTGAAGCAAATCATTGTAGCATTATTGTAGCAATAAAACTGTTCTGCGACACGTGGGAATTTCTGCAGCTCACGCGGGTGCATGAAATCTCACACGGTCGCGTGGAGGCACGTGACAGACGCAGTTTCTGACTACAAATAACCCTTTTGCACTATTCTTTAGAGACTTTTTTTTGCTAGCGTTTGAAGAGTGAAGTGGCTAGGGTTTGAAGAGGAAATCTTTGGTGAATTTGGCGGCGTTCTTCACCAACTTTGATAAATCTTTTCTCCATCATATCATCAAAGGAACCTTCAGCAACCTAGCTTCGGAGAGGGATCCTTCAAGACGTTGAGCGACCCATCAAGGCCATCATCAAGAATTCAAGGGGGTTTTATTCCATGGTTTTTATTGCTTTTATTGCATTATTCTTTGCTTTGTAATTTGCCCCATGGAGGGCTAAATCCTAGTAGGTATTTGGGCATGTGAACCCTAGGATCATATCTTTGTATTGACTTACTTTATGTTTTCTATTAAATCCAAGTTTATTTGAGTTTCAATCTTGTTTTCTCATTGTTTGCATGTTGTATTAATCCTTGCGATTGATTTGTATTGCATGATAAGTTGCCTTGGTGAGGGAGAGGTCTCCATTAGGATTAGAACTCCAAGATTGAAGAGGGTTAAGAGGGTGAGTCATGAGATAGTGGAGTGTCCCTTTTCCCCTCTGATGAGTGCTTCCTATTTCCGTATTCCCTAGGCTTTATACAACCATATTTGGTGCGAGGCGTGAGATTGAGAGATTTCTCTGCTGAGACCTTGTAAGGGGTTAGCGATCTTTTACCTAGAAGTAGGGTTAGATCTATCTTTAGGAATCGGTTGTACTCTTAGGTATCCCTAGAGTTTATTGTGGTCATATGTGGTGTGAAGTGTGAGATTGAGCGATTTCTCCACCGGAACCTCGTAGGGGACTCGTATCGGTAGCCTGGAGGCAGGGACCAATTAGTCTTGGATTATCTCGACTCTTTTAACTTGGTTTAGAAACATTTAGTAGGTCTTGCACTTCATGTTAGATCTTAGGGGGAGCATTAGCCGGGTACCTCATCTTTATTGATTGAGACTCCCCTTGCCTTTACTTTTTTTTGCCCTGCTTGTAATATTTATATTCTTGCAATTGAGTTCACTTCACCATAATATTGATTCTGAGTAGATAACTGAGAAGTGGTTACTACTAATACTTCCATTCCTTATGGATTTGACTGCCCGACTCACTAGGTATTTTATTACTTTGACACTCGTGCATTTGTGATACACGCACGCAAATTGGTGCACCAATATGTCCATGTGAATGTTTGTTGTTGTATCTACTAGTTTTGGCCACTCATGCCAGAGAGACAATCTGAAATTGACCTCATTGGTTTGAGAAAGATTGAGCTTAGCTTTGCAAGGACAACTTTGGATCCATCCAGTGCAACCAAAGAACCAAAATTCATCAAGGAAAAAATAACAAAAGTTTTGAAGAACAGGGGAAAGAGGCCTCCTGCATAACAGATCAATAAAGAAGGAAGTCAGAGAGCCCACCAGAGGAGTCTAGAAAATCATCATCTTCTAGTCTAGAGAGAAAAGGGATGGAAGATAACAAATACGAAACATTGATAACTGAGGCACTAGTACTTCATGTGAATGTTGCTATACTTGAAGAAATGAACAACTCAACTGACAAGAAAGAAGATGTTGTACCACCCCAATCCATAGATGACATTGGCCCGGCTCCACCAGCCAAAAGAGCTAGGAGAGTGGCATCCAAGCCATGAGCTGCCAAACCAATACTGGAAGTAGCCTTGGAGGAGGCTCAACCAGAGAAATGTATCACTCGTGCCTTGAAGACAGTGACAATCGCACAACTAAAGAAAGGTACTTGAGTAAAAGATGTACCAGCACCTAGAGATAGGAAATAAACTGTGTGATGTTTCGGTCTTTTCTTGTATGAGGATTCAATGTTTTAGTCAAGTTCTCTTTGTCTTTAGCTCGGCACATCTTGTCAAGCTCTTTGGAGCGTGTTTTCTAGAGTTTTAGAGGTGTTGGCTATGCACAAGCTGTACACCAGGTCAGCACACAAGTGCGGCCTCATGTGTGGGCAACACACCAGGCAATGCATATGCGCTGGGTATAGTTTTAAGCCCATTTTAAGGCCTTTTGCTTGGATTTCTTCTACCAAACTCCCTCATCCTATCCTCCTCTCATCTTTTTCCATTCATTAGAGTTTAAAGGTTGGGTTTGAATGATTTCTTGGGCTTAATTGTGGAGCTTAGATATTGATCCATTCTTTGCTCAAGGTAAGCTTCCATTCTCTCCTTCCTTCTTCATTATTGGATGGTTAAAGCTAGGGTTGGTTTGTGAGTTTAAATTAGAGCTTAATCCAAGTTCTTCTTCTTGTTTATTGTTGGTGGAGCTCGAGAGGAGTCTTTGCATTGATTTGTATTTCTTCGATCTAGTGAAATCCTTGGATCTTCGTCTTTCTTGATTTTGGAGTTACTGTAGCACCATTGAATTTTGGTTGTTTTCCTTGTTTCTTTGGTTTAAAGTGAAGCTCCAACCTATAGGAATTCATTGGTGACTTTGAAACTCACTTTTGAGCCAACCCTAGGTCTTGTTATGGTTGAATTGCTTGATAACCTAGGGTTTCATTATTGCCTTCCTTGTTAGGGTTATTGCGTGTGTGTCGATTTGGTCGGTTAGGTGGTGAAGGTTCGTCATAAGGCATGGAGCCAGTGGAGGAGTGACACCACCGAGCTTTTTTCTCTCCTAAGTTGTGAGTGGGTTAAGTTTATTACATAATTTTATTTGAATATTCAAATATCTGATTTTGTTTATTTAAAACTATTTCTTAGTTTTATTTTATTAAAATTGATGTTTTGATCAGGTTAAAGTGGTGTTTATTTGGCCTATATCCATTATGGTTATGATGAGAATGATGTTAAGCTTTTTATGTTAAATTCATGGGGGGAAACCTGGTTATAGCTTTGAGATAACTTGGTCAAGTTTAAGCATATTGGGCCATAGATATATGTTAATTGAATGTTGATTGTTGAATGTCACATTGTTCATAATGAGCTTATTGGGGTATAAAGGAGAGTGATCATGTATGTCTTGCGGGATTATATTGCCAACTCAATAAACTAGTGTATGGTAGCGAATCATGATATTAATGAGGAGGAATAATGAGTATAAGCATGCCCTTGGGTAGTCTCTCATGTGGTTGGTACTAGAACTGGTGAAACACTATATGTGAATTATGGCAAATCTAATTATCTTTGTATGGTAGAATTGATAAAGTTTCGAGGAATGATGTTATGAGTACATTGTTTGAAGACCGAATGTAGCTTGAGGTTATAATTAATATCAGAGAAGTATGTTAGCGAATATGATTATGGTTTAGTGAAATTCATGAGCTTGAGATGTGTATTTGCTATTAGTGGAAAAGTTGATTAAATTTGTCCAGGTAGAGATCTTATACTTGATCTTGTACTTGTTGTCTTAGATTATAAATTGTATTAATTCTTGATGATGTATCTATTAAACTTATGAGGATTGCATTTGTAAAATTTGTTAGGATTACATGTGAGAAGATTGATGAAAAGAAAGTTAATTAGGTTAACTGATGATGGAATCTGATGGTAATCATAATCCTAAAAGCAATGTTATCTGTGAAAAGATTTGGTTTGTTTCTTAGCATGCAAAGGCAAGGGTAATGACTTAAATGCATTTGTATGTTTATTATGGCCGTCATATATGTAAATTGTGTGTTTGGTAATCAGTTGTTTATGGGTTGAGTGCTAGGGAGGCCAATAACCATGTTTGTATTGTCGAATTCTGTACTTTATCTTTAAAGCTATGGATGATGTATTCCAAAAGTATACTTTTGATGCCTATGGTTATGAGATGGGGTTTTCTTTTTTAAGATGTATGTGATTGTCCGGAGCTTGGACATTGCAGTATGTTTACACATTGATATGCTTTTGCAATTGAGAATTGTGGAATTGGTTTTCATCCCAAGTGTAGGGATGGTGTCCTGGATCTGGACGTTATGGTTGTTTTACATGTATTGCATTATTTAGCTTCTATAGGTTTTGATGGTGACTGGGCGGAGCCCTTGCCTGCTATAGTGGACGGTCTTCACTTCCAACCTGTTAAGGTTGTGTGTAGACTAGCTGAGTTATTAGTCCAGTTCAAGTGGGAGTGTAGAGCCCTGATTGGTATACATTGGGAATCTGGAGTCACCACATAGATTCTTGGTGGGCCAACATCAAGGTTATGAAGGCCTTGATGACTCTCAGCTTAGTCTCGACAGTGGCTAAGTTGGAGAGTGTTTTTAGGCCATTGTTCATTTCTTCGAGTTGAGATTGCCTTATTTTAAAAAATTATGTTTTATTCTCTTTATGAGATCTATGTGCATAAATTTGCTATTTACTTGATGAAAAGTTTTGAGGCCTCGTATACATTTGTGTAAACTCATGTTTTGGGTTTTGATTACTAGTGTTTAATATCTCACATTTATATAGTGTTATAAATGTTGAAAGGTTTCAAGACTATATGTATATTATTGCTTAAACATTATCTATTAAAAAATTTATTGTTTTTTTTTATAATATTTTAGAATTGTACTAATCCACTCACTAAGTGACATTAGTTACTCACCCTCTTACCTTTTCCCTGCCTTCTAGGTTTTAGTTGTTGGCAATGTCGCGGCGTGGTGGAGTGCTTGGCACCAACTCATGTTGTTTTTGCATTTTTCTCATTTAAGTCTCCTTGTGTGAATCTTTGATCATATTTATGTTTTTGTAAGATTCATGGATCCACTAGAACCTCTAGATTTTAGATCATATGTGTTGCTTTTCTATTTTGTGCTTTGAGTATTTGTTATATTTGTGTTAATTTTGGTTAAAAATTGTGAAAATCTAGGGTTTTGTCAACCTTGCGGCTACTCGAGGGTTAAGCGACGTGAGTGTCCTTCCTTGGGTTGTCGCGGCAGTTGTTGCATCCTGGGGCCTGCGGGTCGGGACGTGACAAACTGCACTAACACTACAAGAAAAATCTCAAATCGGCACGGTAATATCGGCACAGAAATGACTTTAAAAACCGTGTCAAATTGATTTTGGCACCGTATTTGGCACCGAAAATTAACAATGCCTATAGAATGGTCACAAATAAATTTTGGCACCGTTTTTTTATACCGTGACAAATTTTGTCACTGTTTTTGGCACCCTTTTTCTACTATTGTGTCAAATATTAATATTGATATTTGGCACGGACTTTGGTTCCATATTTAGCACGGGTTTGGCACGATTTTATATATTATATTTCTTCACGATATTTGGCACAATTTTTGGGAAAAAAATTTGTCACGGCTTTTGGCACTCTTTTGTTTATTCTATAAAAAAATAATTTATATGAAATTAATTTTATTTAAATTTTCTTGAATTACACCCATCAATTTTTTTTTGAATTGCTAAACAAAAATTATTTTATTGAATTAACAATACATACACATTCCTTTAATCAACTTCTTCAACATCTTCTGACTAACAATAAAAACACTATGGCTGATGGATTGTCTAGAAATACTAGGTAATGTAGAGAATACAAATATAATATTAGTCAATTTGGCAATGTAGGTAATATTGTCTCCAACATCTATTGTTCATCTGCAATATAACACAAAATCATAATCAAATTGATACACCAACATGAAATGATGAATGGAGAAAACAACAACAATAATAGTAATATGACGAATTTAATCAACTCCCTGATGATAGTGGGAACTTACTTTTTCATGGTTTTATGCGAATTCCATCCGATTAAAAGCATCGCAAAATACATTGACCCCACCGAGAAAACAAAAGGGAAAAACCATATCCATATGGAACACTATCTTCTGACTCAGGTTCAGTCTTCTTGAGCTGCTAGCATTCAGCAAAATGTCCAAAATGAATGAAATGGAGTAACATACTGAATAATAATGATCTATGGAGATGGAGATTACAAGTCATAAATAGTCTTGTAACATTGTTATGGAATCTAACCTGAAAGCAATTGGAGTCCACTCTTGTAGCAAATGTTGCCATCACAATCACAAGTACTGCGATAACAAAGCTCTGGCAATCAATGGAGTTTAGATCAGGTTATAATAAAATGATTCAATAGTTTAAATATCAAGAAAGTGCTCTACAATCTTTTAGAGTATAAATATGTCAACAATTATCTCTACAAAGCTGGGTCGTTTCACTGGATCTGCCTCCCAACATCTCTTCATCAAGTCTACCAGCACTGGATGTGCATTCTCCGAAAGTTCTGGGCGCACTCCCTGGTATTAAAGAACAAGCAGGAAATAATGACAAGAATCACCAGCAGGTATCAGTTTGGCGATTAGTTTACATTGATAACATTAATTACTTGGAACAAAGATCAATCCCCAAAACATGCATAAGCCAATTCATCTAAAGCACCATCACCTTTTCAAATTTTCTAGACTGATGTGATTCTAGGAAGGGTGACTACCAAAAGACACACTCGCTAATGGATTCCGAAAGATCAAGAAAAAAATACATCCATATTTCCAGCTCTATTAATGAGATCTTCTTGATCTACTATTGAGATCCAAGAAACAATGAAATCTTCACGTTTCACCTACATGTTTAACATGGGAACTAATATATATATATATATATATACCTGTCTCACTCCTAGAGCAGCTTGTAAGGGTGTCAAATCTTCATATGGGATCTGCATTTCAACAATAAATCAAACACTCTTTATGGCCAGACAAACAGAATGCCCAGTACTCATTAAATTCTAAGCTTGGTGCCTTACCTTTGATGTCGTTAACTCCCGAGAGGACAATCGCAAAAACTAAACACATCGACTTTCTAATCGTATGGCAGATGATAAATAATCTATAAAAAAATGATATTCGAGATAGATATGGATCGGACACTATGGAAATTATTGTAGCAAAAGTAGATACATCTTTGGAATTTATGACACAAGTTTTAGAAATAAAACCGAATATATGGACTAAAAATGTCTTTGTTTTCTAAATGTCACAAGAACCTTCAATGTGAATTTGTTGTTCGATGAGGCCAAGTGAGTTATAGTTATGAACAAGAGCTAAAAAAAGCATGAAAGATTTATGAATAAATAAAAATTGCAGCGGATGTGCTCTGTAATAATACCAGATTCTATACTTCATTTTTTTGCGACACTATACCACCGAGTGATGCATACAAAGGTAAGCCAAAAAAAAAACATCTTTGCTCAAGACGAGTACCTCAGGTGCCATCCATCTGTATGTTATGTTCCAGGGTAAGGAATCATAAGACAGAAGAGGTAGCACAGGTAATAGCATGCATTGAAAGTGGGCATCGAGATAGCATTATAGTTACAAACTCACAAATCTCCACTAGATCCAGATGTGATATTCTCTCCCATTTTCAACAACCTTCTATCAATTTCCCATTCACCAATTTTTTTGGTTTGCATCTGCTAGTATCTTCTCTGTGCCAGATGAATGAGTTGAGCCACACAAAGACGCCTACATTTTCTCGAAAAGCCAATGCAGAATGGATCACTATTCCCATCAAAATAGATTGCAGCAACCTAACAAACCATATAGAAATAAGGCACAAAAACTCTCCAAGCTACATCTTTAGCTTTCAAGTGAACAAGGGCCAACAAGGGCAACGAACTAAACACTTGAGGAATGCGGATGGAAACACCGAAAATCATGTGCGTCGGGATAACTCTTTCCTAGAGAAAGTTAAGGAAACATATATCAACGAAGAACTGAATCTTCCAATAACTACTGATCGCATCAAATTTTTGACTCAAATGATGCTCTAGCTCTCACGCGATAAATTTCGAGTTAAAAAAATGACATAATAAAAAAATTTATTATCATGAACAACCAACTGAAATAATCGCCTAAAATAAACTCATCCATCTCAACATTCAAAAAAACTTAAAATGAAATGTTTCTATCATCAGGTTATTAGCACAACATAAGAATGAAGCACCGACAGGTTGTATTACTTGAATATATAAAGAACAAACAAAAAGTATATTTTACATGGTTTGACTGAAAAATTAGTTTGAATAACTCTGATTCACGCGTTTCTACTGCCTTTGTTAAGAAACAAATATATGAACCAATTTCGAGGAGAAAAAACAAGCAAAAGACGGTAAGTGAAGGTTCACAATTAAGAAAAACTTCTACCTCATAGTTAACAATTGCAATCTCAATTTCCTTTTTGCAAACCATCGCATCCCGACAATAACAATACAAAAGTCGACTACCTTTGGATGACAAGTTCCGATGAAAAATGGGAAATAGAACTACAACCGCTCCTCACCAAAGGGGAACACTTAGAAGAAAAGGAGGTCATCATAACAGGCCAATTTCGATATTAGCATATAGGAGTAAAAAAACATATAGTAACTAATAAAGTTGTAGTAAAATTTTTGTTGAATACGAGTAAATACATATCATGCGGGGAAAATTGGAGCATCAGCAAACAAAATTAAAAGGAAACTCATGGATATTAGATGAGCATGTGGTGTTGATAATTAAATAAAGGTTACTATGGCCTTATAATTGAAAGATCATAAATGAGTGGAACCTAGTTACTCATTGGGTTTTGTCATGGCTTGCCACAGAAACATGAACATGCATAGGCCCTTTATTAACATAACCACCAAGCAGTAAGTAATAAAGAGTAGTTTTAACAGCAGCTGGTAGAACCTAGAATCATATTTAGCAAAAATCAATTCTTAAAGCTATAATTCGTACTGTTCCCAGAGGTACAAACTTGGTGTTTGTTGCAGTACAAGGATCTGTTAAATGGTTTCCATGTGCGATTTTGATATACACTATTTCCTTTCATGTTGACTTAAGGGATGTACAATATGCTCAACTGAATTCTGGATAGCAAACTTTAAGGACAATAAGAAAGCAAAAATGCTTTATTCCAAAGATGCTATTTTCCTACCTCAACAGGCCATCCGTCGACAACAAACACATCCAAGGAATAGCCATCAGTTGTTGAAAATACATAAGCTTCACGGATGTTCAGCCCAAGATCAAACAGTAGGGCAGATAACTATAAGAATACTTCAAACATGTTAAAAGAAAAAAGAATACAATAAGATATACATCAAATGCTGCTCAAATTCAATATGACTGCATAAGGCATGGATGAGTATCTACTGAAACAAATAAATATATCTTTGCACCTGCAGGTATACACAAGTCTGTATCATGTGCATTTGCACATATAAATTTGCAGTGATATATGAATAAACTTTGTATTCAGTTATAATAAACATACATATAAAAAATGGAATGAATTGGTAATTAGAGAACATACCAAGCCCTTATAAAATATTAGATGAAACTACAACTTTTATCACTTCGACCAATCTTCGTGAGTAAATATTAAAACATAAATTTTAATATTTAATGGCTTCATTAAAATTTTAACCAGATACTTTTTAGTGAGATAAAAATTACCAAAACATTGGTTTATTTATTTATTTATTTATTATAAAAATGCAGCTATCAAGTTGGGCTTTACATTGAAAGTGATGATTTTATTTAAAAAAGTGTGAAAATACACCAACAGAGAGAATTTTATTTTATTTTTTTTCTCTTAGTTAATATTATCCAAAGAATCACAAAGAAATTGACAAAATTAAATCACATTTCATTGTCAATATAATAACTTTGATAAAGATAACAAAAAGAACAGGAAATAAGGTGCCAGATATCTTAAAAAAAGGATAAACGGGAAATAAGGTGTCAATATAATAACTTTGTAAAAATTTCATTTGGTTCATGCATTTATTCAGGAGTAAGAATGATCAAACTTGCATGGCCTTTGCCAAATCTTGTAACATAGTTTAATACTAGGATTGGAAACTTTTCAATGGTTATTCCCTTAATGCTTAAAATAAATAAAAAATGAATAATAAGAAAAAAAAAATACCAAGTGATAATTAAACATATTGACTATGGGATCACAAAATGAGAAGGATGATAATAATATATCTCATTACACTGAGGTTACTCACTCACAGAAAATTATCTTGAAATGACATTGGTATGGCAGAAAAACCACTTTGATTTCAAGACTTTATCCAACAATTCAAGATAGGGGGGTTCTCTTTTGAAAGTACCTAATGTCTATTCTATGAATGAGACATTATCGGCAGAAAAAATTCCAGTGATTATCCGAAAGTAATGTAGAACAATCTCGTTAGTTGAGTGTTATACCTCAGCGACGGATATATTTTTTTGGGAATTGCTATCTCCAAAATCAACCATTGTTGTTTTTGATAAATGAGAAGAAAAAGAAACAAACGTAATGACTTGTAAAACATAAAGAATTAAATAAAATATAAAACAACAAAATAATGCCAGCATGAACTCATCCATTACGAGTGTGAATCTGAAATTAAGAGCACTGATGTGTAACAATCATACTAAAACATCAATGACAGTCATGCATTGACAAGGTTCAAGAAGGAAAGATGGAATGACATTGAAGACATATGGACAGACATATAAATGGCATAAAGACAGTTTATTTAAAGGCATCATGCTACTCCATTGCCTCCCTATATTCAACTCAAGGCATAAAATTTCTTTTCAGATTTACAATAAAGTAAAGGACATGACATTTTATCAAATGGATTTTCCAAGAAAATATAGTGGTTAATGCAATTTTTGAGGAACCTAAACTCCTATCACAAATGCAGAAAAAACAAAAATAAAATAATATAAAAGACATCAAGTAGTCACTACAACAAGAAGTAGGAAGATGGATCACAAACTTAAATAAGAAACTAGAATAACTAATGAGAAGAAAAGTTTGAAACAAACAACCTCCAGAAGAGTTGCTAAGACACTGGCCACATTATTGCCCCATCATATGAGTTGTTACCACAAGCTTGTTGAATAAAACACACTTAATATGGCCGGTTGAATGCATCCAGATAACAATATCACATTTAAGCACAAACCGTGCAGAAGCCACAAAAAGGAATTAGGCAACAAGCACAAGGTCTACTAGTGGTTGTCGGGCTCCAGCCACTAAACCAAAGCACTATTTTTATGTTCTTCGAAAGAACGAATTCAATAATATTGTTTTAGAAAAGCAAGATCAAATGTAAATACTCACTTACCTCATGATATATCATAAAAGAGCTAAGATGGCAGCACCCTATGTGTACAGTATTGGATTCTGCAACACAGAACGAAAAGAAATATAGTGAAGTTTATAAGAAAAGGGATCAAAAATTAATTCATTGATACTTACACCATCTAGAATAGCTGGATCCAATATAAAATGCTGAAATGGCTCTTTTCTTGGACTTAAATGCAGCAAATAGAATATGCTATCCGATGCCAAGAGAATAAGCACCTAACCAGAAGCTCTTAGATATAAAAAAAGGTAGATACATCATTTGTAAATTGGCAAATTCTAAACAATGGGATTTTGGTAACAACAAACAAAGCAAAACCAAAAGGTCTATAAACACACCCACGAACAATCAAATCTTTGATAGATTGGAATTGTTTGGAAGCTTCATTTAAGATTCTTCAAGAGCAATAAAATGTTGAATGAATTTGAAACTTAGCTTGCTAATTGAATGATTGGAGGGGGAATACCTCAGTGACTAAGGAGAAGGATTTGGAGCCTGAGAGGCCGATCAACACACTCGGAGATGCAAGCAAAGATTAAATCCTTCGGTGTTGCTCGGGTGCCTTCTCTCTCGCTCGCTCGCCAAATGGAGAGAGATTCGAGGCTTCGAAGAAGAGAGAAGCGAATAGCGAGATAAAAAAAAAGGAAAGAGACAATGCCAACTGTGAGGAAGCTTCAATGAGGGTTGGGGATTAGGGTTGGTGAGCAAGATAGTTGGGGCCGGGGTCGGGAGCTCGAGGAGTAGCGTCCATGGTGATGGTGAAGATTAGGGTTAGGGATTTACAGGGGAGAGAAGAATAAGAATAAAAGAAAAAGAAAAAGAAAAAGCAACGTCCATGGCTTTGGATCCCAAACATATTAAGGAGAAATATATATTAAAAGCTGTGTTTTCTTTTCACTCTTCACTCAAACATATATTATATTATATTAAAACATTAAAGGAGAAATATATAGAGTGAGTGTTTGAAAGAAAGTCAACACCAAACATTGTCATTCCCTATGTAATTGGAAAGTAAACAATTTTTTACTGTTGGTATGAATATGATTATATATATATATATATATATACTTATTGATGTAAACTTCTCTGGGAACATATACTACGAACCAATTCAAATGTTTTTAATGCACGTAAATAGGGTTCGCAATAATTCACTGGACACTAGGTACTAGGTCCTCTTGTTGATAATTTCCATTCATCTCTTAAGTCTTGACTCTTTATATATCATGCAAAATATGCATGTATTTGTTTTCCACAAAATTTAAAATTTTAGAAAATTGGGATTGTTGCTTTGACGCGCTTTCAATTTTTTTTAAGTGTTTAAAAAATATAATAATAAATTAATAAGACTGTGTACTGAAAAGACCGGGCACTTCTTTTCTTATCCTTTTACCACCACATGCCATTATTTATGCCATGCTTAGAAAATAATTAGGAGATTAAAGAGATAACAAGGGTTTAGTGGAAGGATTAAAGAGAGTTTAGAGCTTGCTTGGTGTGAATAATGTAAATTATTATATTTATATTTTTGGCACCGAATTTGGCATGGTAATAATATATTAACATATTTGTGTTTTTGGCACTGTATTTGGGACGGTTTTAATATATTAATATATTTATGTTTTTGGCACCGTATTTTGGATGGTTTTAATATATTAATATATTTTTTAATTTTGGCACTGTATTTGATACGATATTAATCAATTTATTATATTTGTATTTTTGGGACTGTATTTGTCACGGTATTAATAATTTACTATATTTATATTTTGGCACGGTATTTGGTACGATGTTAATATATTATTATATTTATATTTTTGGCACTGTATTTGGCACAGTATTAGTATATTATTATATTTTATATTGTTGGCACAGTATTTGTCACCATCTTAGTATATTATTATATATTATATTATTGGCACGGTATTTGGCACGGAATTAATATATTATTATATTTGGGGTTTTGGCACGGTATTTAGCACGGTAATAATATAATTATGTTTTTTAAAAAATATGTTTGGCACTGTTATGAAAAATTATTAAATTTATATATTTGGCACGGTATTAGGCACGGAATTAAAAACAATTTTTAAAAAATTCACATATTTGACACGGTTTCTTAATTCCGTATCAAATGCTGTAACAAATTTGTCACGATTTTGTTTCCGTGCCAATTTTACCATGCCGATTTAAAAATTTTCTTGTAGTGTAACTCCATCCCAATTAAGTTCAGTGGACGGGCGAACAACAAAAGGACATCGATAATGCTATAGAATCCCTAGCACAGCTAAAACCTGGGGAGTCTATATGTGTAGACAAGAAATGAGCCATAAAAGGAGAAATAGAGAAATGGATGCAAGAACATGGCCCGTAAATTGATTTCAATCTAACAAAAAAAAGGCCTACCGAATTTGGCTAGCTGTAAAAAATACACCAGATGTCACTAAGCGTATTTCTCAATTGGTGAATAGACGAGTAAGCACATTGTTCAGATATTTTGTATCAGAATTTTTAGTATAAAATTGGGATTTGTAATCCAATTTTCTGTTAGAGTAATCAATATTTGAAGTTGTCGATGTACATTAATACATAATATTTAGTTTTGGCATTAAGCGTATAATATTTGGCATATAACATTAGTTTTTGGTCATATATATGTACTATTATAAACATGCGTCAGACTGCCACCTACCGAATTAATTAATTTTTCTATATTGCATCAGAACAATGGTGTGGAGTAGCGAGAAGGATCACACAAGATGTTTTCATTTGCATGCATTGATTGATGGGAAACAGATGGTGCCGGATGATGTGATCGACATCTTTGTTCTCATGTTAATCGATACTTTGAAGAAATCACCTAATGTGTTTAGGATGACCGCCACAATCACTCGACCCATGGCATTTGCGTTATCTAGGCAAGAACATTCGGCTTGTGGAATGGAAAGAATGCCGGGCCCTGCGATGGAAAATTTCCATATCTTGGAGTTAGTCCTCATGCCAATCATATGGAACAAGCATTATCACTTGTTTTGGACAAAGTTAAAAAGGAGTACTTACACTATGACTGCATCGGCGAACATGTTTATCATCGGGATGTAATAGCCATGGTAATAACTACATTTGAGCATTTTCTTTTCAACTTCTTCATTACCATGTGTATGATACATTTCCTTCTTGCAGAGTGCATTGTTTGAAGAGCAACTGGAGAAGAAGTTTGGTGTTAGTGAAATTATGGCATATCTACTAGCCCACGTGCAGGGTTGTTAAAAAGAAAGGATGGATAGTGTGGATTGTTCAGTTTATTTGATGAGGTTCATGGAACAAATATTGAATGATGAAGAGCTATATCTCCCCCATTCAGATGTCGCACATGTGCGGTTAGAGTATGCTGCAAGTATTCTGGAAGACGCTATTATGCGGAATTCTTAGAGTAAGGAGCAAGTGGTTAAAGATGTGCTTGAAATTGAGTCAGAAGTTGTGATTGTAACTAAACCCGCACCCTTCATATGTATCAGATAATGTGATTGCAATTGAACCTGCACCAAAATATGTACCTACAAAAATATTGGATATTGTGATTGCAATTGACCCGCCAAAGATGTAGGCATTGACCCATGCCCCATCATAGTGCCACATATTCAACCGAATGAAGAGGCACCTACACCAGTTGATTTGGCCCCATCTGAACTCAAGCGAAAGTTGGAAATACCTCATTTAACCGTTTAGAACTGACTACATATGGTAAACGCAATACATTTCAGTTTAGCTTCAATATTGTATGGAACAACTTCATATCTGACCTTTTTGTTTTTTTTTCTGCTAATGACAGTAGTACCTTATGTTTACCTTAGGTGGACCTAATCCAGTTTCCATGTTACTCATTTACTATTAACGATTATAGTTCATCACTTGTTTTAGATTTACTATTCTTAAATCACCTTCAGCATTTACAACAATTGATCAGTTTTTGATGTATCTGCTTACTATTTGGCTAACCTATTCAGATTTGGTCTACTCTATTTAAATTTATGCTTTTTTATACAGAATTCGAACTTGTTATGCAATATCCATAATTGTCATTCATTCAATATACGATAGCAGTGTTAAAATAACAAAAGAAAGTGTAGTACAACCTGCATGGTCAGTCTGTGATTACTTTATTACATGTGGCCCTATTATGCCTGACTTCGTGGAACTGAATGCAATATAAGTCACAAACACGAAATGCTCGTGATTTAATCCTCATTTTCCTCAGTTATTCGATTCTCTTCTTTGAGATAGGTAGATGAATACAGAGATTTTGATCTGCATCCATTCATTTGGCGTGATCCCATACGGGGAATATTGGACTCACAGATGCTTCCTTATACAATGCAACTGTGTGGTAACCTTCTATAAAATGATGCATGTTTATATTGGTTTGCAAGATTGCGTAGCATGCATGGTTACAAGAGAGACTGTACATGGCGACAAGAACATGTTTTATGACTCAAATTGACAGAGTTGACTTGGTTGTCCACGACTTCAAATATATCACCATCAGATTGGCCTATGACTAAGCACCTGCTTTCTTCGATTATTTTTTCAATCTTCTTGTGAATCTCCTGGCAAAGATAGATTTCCCATTTCATGCAATTCTTGCGATGGTTGTACATGAGGTTCATCATCTTGAACCTACATTGGTGGGAAATGATTCAAAGGAAGTGATCATATGGGAAAAAACATGGCAAATCCACAATAATAAAGACTACGCACAAATATTGAACACTAAAATAACTACTACCTGTAACAAATACAAAAAAAGGAACAACAACATTAAACAAAATATACATCAAAAGCGAATACAAAACCACAAAAGCTAAAAGCACTCATGACGGTTAAAAACCACATGCCAAACAAAAAAGAAAACACTAAATAGATGTACTACATGTGATTGTTTGAAAGTAAACATGATTAATTGAAATAGAATGACAATTAAGCATAGTATTCTGAGTGAATTGTTTGTGTGCATACCTTATTGCGTTGACCATGTTCAGACAAGTAGATGTCGTGCCTCCCTAATCCACGCATTGAAGGCTCTGCAACATTCGAATACAACTCACCCCAATGTTGTCCTCTAAACAAGTAATTGCACCAATGTATCATGTCCAACTTTTGAAACAACCAATTATGGGCCTATATTGATGCTCCTAACAAGGCACCCATAGTTGCATCATATTCTGAGGATGTCCATGCATACACAATCTTGACAATCAAGCTCCAACACTATTCTTTTAATCCCTTCCCTAGGCGGCCATTAGACTTCAAAAAGTTTACTTGGAGATGTCATAAACAATAGTTAGAGGGGAAGACTTTGGCAATAGCATTGACAAGTCCCTTATAATAGTCTAAAATCAATGTAATGATTTTGTAGTAGTCATCTTCACCATATATTGCATCACCCAAAGTGGAAATGAAGCACGTTCAGTTCTCACCAGTTTCATTATCAACAATATCAATAGCTAAATGAAATAGACCTTCATTACCGTCCTTAGCATGGGTCTACAACCACGCTTAAAACCATTGAAAGATGCACGAAAGTAAAAAAAATAAAAAAAATGCGCTTAAAGTGTTCTCAATGATAACGATGCTACTTGGGTTGGTCTCACGAACCTTACCTGCATATCATATCAACAAATCATAACATGAACATTGCTTCCATGGAGAATTCCCTTTTGCCTACTCTTTACCCATCCAAGCCTATTTGTATGGTAGTTGAACACCATGGTCGTGCAATATATCTCGATGTATGTCTACAGCCCGATACAGAGGATGATCTTGCAATTTCCTCATTACTTGCCTAATAACCCATTTTTTTAGAAGCCCTTGGATGAGATGCTATGCCAATACCCCCACCACATGTATGAGTATTTTGGGTTTTCTTGATCCTAAATGTGGGAAGGTTGCTATCTCTTGAGGCGTGGACATGCCAATGACGTTCCTCATCAACACATGTGACAAAAACTCTATGTTTATCATTTTTTACAAACTTGAAGTTGAAATTGTTGTTAATGGCTAAGTTACACAATGTATCCTTGAATTCTTTTGCATTTTCGAAGTGTTGCTCATCCATGAAAATTTCAGCTTCTGTGTCTCATGAAGAATTGATTATTGTTAATGCACCTCCATGTATCACTGGCTGCAATGTCGATAGTGTATTTTGTAATGATGGTTGCCTTGTTATATGCATTGAGTAAATAATTAGTAAAATAAATAAAAAATAATAATTTAAAACTAAATAGCTATAGCAAATAATGACAAAAACTAATGAGTACAAAATAAAACTAATAACAAATAAACGATAGTATGCACAAACACATATTAATGTCCACAAAAGCCAAAACGAAATACAATGCAAATCCTTGCCACATTATACATTCACGGTTGCGATATTTACAGTGGCATTGGTGAACTAGAGATAACCTCCATTGTTCCGTTCATAGTCTCTACAATCATATCCACCACAGTCTTTTTGAATATACAGTGAACATTATACATGTTCTAAAAGTCATCCTTTGTGGTAATAGAACACATTGTCTTGTGCTCGTTTGGGATTATATACTTTACTCGCATTATAGGAGGTTCGAGAGCCCAATATATATGTGCATATCTCCTCCAATATTGTCAGTCATCCAGTAAAGACAGGGAAATCCAACACATAACCATCCCCTTTATACTTCGCAACACTGTAAAACATATCCATCGAGGGTCTGTATCAACAAAAACCATTATAGATGAAGGACCAGTGAACGTGATACCCGTGAACATGATAGTTTGTAAAACATATTAATATGACCAAAAAAATACACCTTGATGAGGATCTAGGAGATACCTTCACCTCACGTTCTTTCCGGTAGAGTTTTGTCAAGATATTGTTCTCTTTACAGGAGTGGTGCTCTACCAAAGAGTATAGATGGGGAAAAAGAGGTGGGTGATAAAATAGAAAGATCACTCCACAGGAAATGGCAAGGAAGAAGAAAAGAAAAATAAAATGAAGAAGATACAAGCTTCTCCAGCAAGACAAAAGCTAAGGAGAAGACTTGTGAAGCAAATTAAAGTACAAAGCACCATGCCTTGGCAAGACATGGCGGCAGAATTTCTTCCCAAAAAGCCAAGTGTAATGTGAGGTTTTTCAAAAACATAGATGGCCAAAGATGATGGGGGGGATGAAATGGAACTGGCTATAAAAAGGATGGACTATAGAGGACATTATTTTGTTAGAAAGATTTATTGGAATAAATAAAAAGTTCCAGAGACTAGTATTCTCTTCTTATATATATATATATATGAATACTAAAGGAAAATGAAAGGTGTAACAACCAGCATCCCATGCAATAAATTACTTACTTTACCAAGTTAGCATCCATTCTCATCGTGTACACAAAGAAAACCCAAAATATTGCCGACCATCGGTTCGTTTTCCCTTTTTCTTTGATCATTTGTTCAAGGCTTAGAAAATAGGGAATGACTTAGGGTTAGATAGGTGTAGTTAGTGTAGTTCACCATTAGATGTTTGACACGTGGCATGAGATGAGTAATTTTTAAAAAAAAATTAAGGACATTATAGGAAAGTTATTATATTTTTATATATTTGGGACACATGTCACAATGTCAATGGTGAACTATACTAACTACATCTATCTAACTTCACCTAAGTCATTCCCTATAAAATATATATATATATATATATATATATCAAGAGTGGAAGAATTATAGTCCACTCAAGGAACTATGGGAGAGGGAACAAATATTTAATAGAACAAATTATTATTAGAGATCTCCACACTCTTAAAACTTGACTCATGTTTATGAAGATTTTAATATTTTAAAAATAAGATATATTAAGACAGAACTTAATTTGTGCTAACTATAATAATACTAAACGTAGATTTTTTTTTAATATACTAAAAGTTTATTGAACATCCACATGAGGATTTAAATATGAGATTGTAGTAATATGGGTTGATAACTTAAATGTTATTAATTTAATGTCTTTCTATAAACTAAACTAACTTATCAAAGATATAATTTACTTATTGAAGAAAACAACAGTGAAAATATGTTTCATTAATTGTTATATTTGTAAGCACAAGCTTATTTATATGTAAATATTCTACTTATATTAGAAAACTACAATTTTAAACATACTGGTTATATTAGGAAGCTATTATTAAAGAAAATATTTATAAGGTAGTCATACTTTAAAAATATATAATCAAATCTCTAAAAAATAGTCCAGAATTATTTAAGAATAGTGTATGATATCATTCTTCTTGTTAAAATACCAAGAGTTTGTCGCATAGCCTTTAAAAAGATATGGCAGCTAAAGCTTTGGGTATGACACCATCAATCTGTGTAGAAGTAAATATATGACGGATAAATAAAGCCTTCTTGGTAATTAGATCATGAATGAAATATATATAAATAAATATATATCGATTTCTATATATTTGTGAACATGTGAGACAAGATCTATAGCGAGAAAAGCAGCACAAAAATTATCATACCAAAGAATTGGCTTGAGGTTCGATAAACACATCGCACCAAATAGAGAAATGATCCAGTAGAGTTCAATGATGGTAAGGGCAATGCTTCTATATTCAGCTTCTATACTGAAAAGAGCATCAGTCAATTATTTCTTGGTAATCTACGAAATAAGGCTAAATATAAAACAAAAAATGTAAAATAATCGGATGTCGAGCGATGTTCAAAGGCCAGCTTCTTTAGCGTCTGAATAACTAGTAAGGGTGAGTGTGGCTTTGGTTAGATAGATTCCAAGAGAGGGTGTAGATTGTAAGCAAGGGTGGCAAAAAAACATCATTCGATAATCTGTTAAAACTAAATTGGTACTTCATAAGAATTTTTATAATGAAAATAAGATCTTATTTGGGCTGGGGAAAAAAATGAAAAGGTAGGTACTCAGATTCGATTTAGTTTTTATCATAATTCTATATATTAATAATTATATCTATATTATATTCAAAAGGTTTAGATTTAGCCAATTCTTCTATTTATAATCCGATAACTTATTTATTTGACTTCTAAAAACATTAAAAAAAATAGGAATTAAATAATTTCAACGAAATAGTTAGAGTCTAGTAATTTAACTTCTAAAAATCATAGACAATTTGTAAAAAATAAGTGAATAGAGCATTAAAATATATAAAAATTCTAAACAATAGGAATAAAATTTAGAACAAAATGACATTTGAACTCAATTTGATTTTTTCACTAATTTTTATACTGGGAACAAAAATTAACCTATGTATAGGTGTTTAGTTTACTTTTAATCAATGTTTTCAGAACCGGACCGAACCGGTCGGTCGCACCGGTAGAACCGGAAACCGGCCGATAGTCCGGTCCGGTTTTATGAAACTGGTTGACCAGAAGTCAACCCGGTCAAACCAGACGAACCGCCCGGTTTACCAGAACCGGATTGAACCCGGTTCTAAAGTTTTACTTAAACTTCAACAATTCACGGGCTTCATTACACCTATCTTTTTCTTTGCTATCCAGAAGATACTTGCTCTCTCCAACTCTAAATTCAATCAAAAATTTCCCTTAATTCCATTCTAACTCACCATCAGAGTTCTCTCTCTCTCTCTCTCTCTCTCTCTCTCTCTGTGGTATTCTCTTGGTATTCTCTTGGTATTCAAGCAATTCTTTTCTCTCTCTCTCTCTCTCTCTCTCTCTCTCTCTTTTCTGGTATTCAAGCAAATCTTTTTTCCATTTTTGTTTTTCAACTTTTTCTTCTTTTTCACTGCATTTCAGTCCATATAAAAAATTGGATTAAATTGGACATAGAATATATATATGAGTTTAAAATGTTTGGAGAATACACACACACACACACACATATATATATATATAATTATTACGTTATCCAGTTCGACCAAACCGGGTCATCCGGTCCAACCAATTGACCCATGACCCGATTGCTTGGCCGGTTCACTTCCCGGTCAGGTTCTGAAAACATTGCTTTTAATTTAACTAACTTTGGCTCAAGTATCATTGCATTTTTCTAAGTGAACTATTTAAGTTGTATGACTAAAATAATCAAATTCGATTTGCTATTCTTAAGACAAATTTAAGAGTAATTAACTATTACACTTACGGAAGATTTTTTTCCCACACACATGTATTTAGATTTTACCATGTTATCTTTGTCTTCTTACATACTTTGTCCAAAAATTTCCATTTAAATATTCCTTTTTTTATGGAAAAAGTATTCTATATAATATACCCTAAAGAAAATAACCCCAAAGAAAAGTAAGATAATAATAATTCCATTACAAAGGTCCAATTATACTTTTTTTGTCTACCTCTCTTTGGGTTTTCATTTACTTTGAACAAACCCATGCTTAATGCCACTGGCCCAATACGACATTCATTGCTATGCCTTTTACTTTTAAGGGTCTATTTGGTACAAAGCAGTATAAGTTTTATTTTTCTTTGTTTGATTTAAAAAGATATAATACCCTAATTGGTCTCTCTACTTTTCTCTCTCTTCCCTTTTGGTCCCTTTACTCAAAAATGCTCCCGACTAGTCTTTTTACTTTTGAAAATATGCCCACTTAGTTAGAAATGCTCCAAACTAATCCCTCTACTTTTAAAAATGACCCAACTAGAGAGACTAAGTGAGTGTATTTTTAAAAGTAGAGGGACTAGTTGGGAGCATTTCTAACTAAGTGGGCATATTTTTAAAGTAAAGAGACTAGTCGGGAGCATTTATGAGTAGAGGGACCAAAAGGGAAGAGAAAGAAAAGTACATGGATTATTTTGGTGATTATATCATTTGAAAATATGGTCAAAGTACAGCACAAAAAGATATCTGAGTACATCACAAGGGGATAAAAATTTTGTACCACCAAAACCTTGGTAAAATTTTTTTGTTGAGGTACAACATAACTAAAAGACTAAATTACCCTCAATGAAAAATAAAAACTACAACCATGCTATACCACATCCCATGACCCTCAACTTTTTGACCTTGAACCTCTTTCTCTTCCTTTGTTGCCTCATGCCCTTCCCCATCTACACGGTCCTCTTCTCCTTCTTCAACTCCCTCTCCTACTCTCCTCCTCCCTCTTCCTTCTTGCCCTTTCATGTTTTTAAGATTTTAGGGTTTCCAAAGACTTTCTAAAATAGATTCCAATTATAGATTCGTGCAGGAGAGGTTTGCATTGTTGAGAGTATATGATTTTTGCAATCTATTTCATTCAATTACTAAATAATTGGAAGGATTAATTAGGTTTATGATTGATTTAGATGTATGTTGCTATGTTTTATATTTGTTCTTGGCTAATTCATTTTTGTCTTTCTTTTCAAATATGTTTTTAAAATTTCATATTTTCAAATGGATGTTTGATTCATAAAACCTATATTTTTGGGGGAGCTACAAATGTCTATACCAAAATCTTTTAATATTTCTTCCATGAGTAATGGGATATGATTTTCATGGACATACCAAATATATCGATGAATTCATATAAAAAAATATTAAAAAAGTTACGATACATGCATATGTAGATCATAAATCTAGATAAGTTCAAGTTAATTTTTTAAATTTAAATTATAGTATAAAGGGTATCATAGTAATTTTACAATATTTTATTTTATATAAATCAAACGAGCAACAACTCGATTTTTTTTACTGTCTATAATAAAATATCAAACATGGTACAGTATGTACCAAAACTACTTTTACTGTGTTGTACTAGCAGTATTGTTCTTGGTTATGTATCAAATTAATGGACCTTTAGTCTCTTAAGGTTTGGTTTCCTCAATTTCAAGTCCTATACTTGACGAAATTTTCTACCTAGTTAAGAATCAGAAGCATATTGAGGTATGATTTTTTTTCTTTTAGCTTCAATTTTCACCAATTTTATGAACAACTCCACTAAATCCAAAAACCCATTTTCATTAGGTATTGTCTTTGGCTTGGATGTTTGTGGATTTGTGATGATGCTATTGTTTAAGATGTTTGTGTATTTGTGTCTTTGTGCTAATGCAATAGCAATGGATGGAGTGGAATTAACAGAGTAATGAATTAATCATTTTTTCCATAATGGAGCAATTGTCAATTATTCAATCATTAATGTAATCCTTGGACATATCTTTATGAAATAAATTTTAAGGTATTGTTGTTCTTGAAATGTATGTAACTTATGCTTTTATTTCTCTCTAGTTTGACTTTTTCTTATGCCTTCTTTTCTCAATATTTATGGGTTGTTTGCCATTGGTAAGCTCCCATTTGTAGTGGTGATCCCTCTCTCTCTCATTAGAATTCAGCTAGATCTAATTTAAGGATAAATAGAAAAACACCTTAGTTTATACTAGAAAGAGCAAATGACACATTGTCTTAATTAGAATATTCTTATAATATTGATTCATGGTTGCATGTAGATAAATTAAATGTTATCAATCTTTGATAATATTGATGAAAGAGCGCGGAGACAATATCAAAGAAAAAGTGATGAATGTAATGGAGGAATTCATTGACATAAATATTAGGGTTATTAGTCATGTATATGTCTAACTGATATTACCCATATATCCACACATCTTGTAACCTGTAATCTATATTCTGCCACTATCTCCTCAATTTCTCCTATCTTCTCCACTCCCAGGATCAGTAACATTCATTCATTGCCATCAATATCAGTGCTCAGGCTCCTTTCAAACTTACTTTTACAAATTATACAGTATGACGTGCTCAATTTAACTCTTTGTTAATTGGGTATGATCTGTTGGGACTTCTTCCTCTATAATAAATGATACTAATTAGTTTGAAAGTGAAAAAGGAGAAGAAGAAGCGGCTTCCAATGAAGAAAGCAAAGAAGACTCCTCAATGCTTATAAACTTGTAAGAAAGGGAAACCACCACTTATGCACAAAACAAGTGGCAAAGGTTCATGGAGATCTAATCAAAATTTGAACTAATTAATGCTCATTTTATTGACAATGACTAGAATTTACATAAAAACCTTATTAGTAGTACATGTTGTTGAGAAGTGCTTGAATGCAATGGAACTTAAAAAGATTTTAATTATAATTATTGATGATGCTAGTTTTGATTACAAGGCTATTGAGTATTTGACAAGATGATTTAATCATTGTGAACATGGCCTTTAGAAGGAAAATGTTTACATATGAGATGTGTTGTACGAATTTTAAATTTGGTGGTAAAAGATGACTTGAAAGAAGTTGGAAAATCAATTTTGAAAATTCATGCTCTTGTGAAATATGTGTGGTCTTCTCTTATCAGGCTATAAAAATTCAGAGCTTATGTTAAGGAGAAATTAAATAATAATAGTCTTATTTGTTTGAATGTTGAAATTAGATGGAATTTGAATTTGATATTTTTATTTTATTTCTATAGTTGCTTTCTCTGTGCCATGGATTTCAAGATTAGAATTTGTGATTTTTTTTAGAGTTGCTTTCACTTAGTTTGTCAATTTATGATTGCGTGTGTGTTTAACAATTCACAACTTCTGATGAGGTGTATTTGATTGCTTGGACAAATATATAAAAAAACTGTAAAATTAATCTAAATTTTATGAGCATGAAAAAAAAATTAAATTAAGAAAAGAAAAAAAAGGGAAAAAAAAGAATTATACCTTTTTGGTCAAAGAAGGAAATGCACATCAAACTTTTTCAAACCCAAAGGAAAATAGTGATACCAAGAGGAAATGCCAAATTTATGTTTATATGGGTAAATTTATAACTAAAAAGAAGGTTCATCATAGATTAATAAGTGGAAGGGAATCATATTTTCCTTAATGTGTAATAGATCGGGTAAGGAAGAGAGAGACCTTTTGCAGGTGAGACTGGACGGACAACTCTTTTAGGTTCTGCAATTGATATAAGCATGATGAATTACTATGAGTTTTTACATATAAAGTTTTATTCAGCAATGTCTACAACTTGAAGCATTCCACCAGAGATTTGCTTCTCAACTCTTTGCCGAAGAATGTTCCCATGAACTCCCTCATAGTAAAATTCCGGTACACAGCTGGTTTTTCCGATGAAATTAGTTCTGGCAAAGGCCCATAAAGATCTAATTCTCCTCTTTTTCCAGGGTTATAGAAGATAGCAATGGAGACCCTTGCATCTTGTTCAGAATTTGCTCTAACTCTATGCTCCACACTCTTGTATGTATCATTGGACATTATCTGAAATTATTAATCAAAATAAAGTGACGCCTTCTTAATGAATACTCATCAAGGAACCTAAATACTTGGTCATTGAGTATTATTACATTTACCATAAATATACATGATAATGTAAGGGTTTTTTTTTTACTAAAATAAGCGCTTAACTAAGGCCATCTCCAACCCACAACCCCAAATTTTTACTCCAAATCCCAAATTTGGTTCCGCTACAATAAATTATACTCCAATCATAAATCCCAAATCTTACTCCAAAAAAAAATATTCTTTTACGCATCTCATTTTTTATTACTATTACTATTCAACAACAAAATACTTGAAATTAATTATTTTCAAGAATGATTTAATTAAATATTATTTACAATGTAATATATTACTAATAAGAATTATTTAAAGTATTCTTTAATTTATGATTTAATTTATTTATAAATTTAATTATAAATTTTTTAATTAGTTTGATAAATAATTAATAAATACATCATTGATTACAATTTAATTAACAATTTTATTATTAAACAATTAATTGCACATAAAATTATATTTATATTAAAGTATTATTTATAATTATATTAAAATATAACTTATAATTTTTATTAATTATAATAATAAAAAAATAAAAAAATTGTTGAAAAAAATTATAAAAATAGGTGGGACCCCAAATTTAGGGTCAAACCCCCCGCCCCGGCCCAATGCACACACACACACACAAATTGGGGTTAAAAAAGGCCCCCCGGCCCAATGCACACACACACACACACAAATTGGGGTTAAAAAAGGGGTAGCTGGAGCTAGAGATGCCAATAATACCCATACCTGACCCGAGTTTGACGAGTAAAACCCGATTTGACCAGGTTTCGGGTCGGGTTCGGGTAAAAACAGACTTGTATGAAACGGGTGCGGGTGCTGGTATGGGAATTCTAATACCCGACCCGTACCCGAACCCGTACCCGAACCGAAATTGAAATTACTAGAATATTTATATAATATATATACACACACACATATATATATACTAATATGTTCTACTACTTAACAATTTAGGGTTTTTTTATTTTTCCTCTTTGTTTGGTCTTGTAATTTTATAATAATTTTATTTTATTTTATTTTATAAAAAATTATAATTACTTTTAAGTTATTTTTTTATAAAAATAATATATTTTTTATTAATTTTTTTAATATTGGGGCGGGGGCGGGTTTGCCTGCGGGTACCCGATTACCCGTCGGGTGCGGGTGTGGGTTTGGGTTTTTAAAACCCGTCGGGTTCGGGTTCGGGTATACTAGTGGGGTATCGGGTACGGGTATGGTAATACCCACACCCCACCCGACCCGTTGCCATCCCTAGCTGGAGCCAACCATGACCCCAAATTTGGAGATGGCCTAAAACGCTTAACTGTTAAGAAAGGCAAAAATATGTACCTAAGCATAGTAAATGAGAGAAAGTTCATTCACATGCCAGAACTATCCGTATATAACCACTACTTACACTCATAAAAATATACCCTCAATCTCAACCGTGATAATGTAAGGTTTAGCTTCACATATTGGTAAACTAAAAGCATGGTTTAAAAATAATGAAAAATAAATAAATAAATAAATAAATAAATCAAGAGGATTTCAGTACCTGGAGAAGATCACCAACATTGATGACAAGAGCTCCAGGCACAGGTTTGACATCAACCCAAAACTCCTCACCATCCTCCCCTTCCTGCTTCACCTGGAGCCCTCCAACCTGGTCCTCGACCAGCAAAGTCAACGCACAAGGATCGGTGTGAACCGCCGTTCCCATCGTCTGATCAGGCTCCGGGCACGGCGGGTAGTAGTGGCACGCCATCAGTCTTCCCTCCAGACATGTCATCTCCTCCATCCTCCCCACGCCAACACCCAGCCCCTCGCACATCATCCCCATCAACTCCCTCGCGACCTCCTTCGCGCGCTCGTCCCACGCCACCAGCTCCATCCTGCAAACCTCCGGGATCAAATTCAGATCAGGCCGAGCCGGGCCTGTCATGATCTGGATCGTGTCTCTCCAGCTCGCCGCCACTGATTTATACAGGTCAACGTTGGACGAGTAGGAGAAGCCGCCTTCCATGCCGCGCTTGTAGTGTTTGCATCGTACGTTGGTGGGGAGCTCGTTGAAGGATCGGAAGGTGGAGATGGTGGTTTGGATGGTGGAGAGAGGGATGCCGTGGTTGATGAGCTGGAAGAAGCCCCAGTTGATGGAGGCGGAGCGGATGAGGTCGACGACGATGGGGCGGGGAAGGGAGAAGTCGATGGTGGGGATGGAGAGATGGGAAGTGGTTGAGGTGATGTGAAGGTTGGGGTGGTGGAAGATGGAGGGGATGGAGGTGATGCCGGAGTCAACGAGGCCTTTGACACCGGCCTTTGTCTCGTCAAACTCCTTCAGAGCAGCTGCGCGATCGACGCTTGATGGGCCGGTTTCGATGGTGGTCGCCATGGGCATCACGGAGAAGAAGAAAATAAGAAACGCTTCCTATTGTCAACTTGAACGGTCCCTTTGTCAAAAACCCTTGTCAATCAAGAAAACTGTATGTGTGCGTATATAAAAATATATATATATATATATATATGTGTGTGTGTCATGGGGTTACAAATAGGACTGGCCATTGGTGGGTCGTCCCTGGGGTAACTCGTGCTCAGCCTTTGAAAAAATACAGAATTTGAGGTTAGAAAAAAATGACCCAAAGAGCTAAATTGCGCTAAAATATTTAACTCAGATTCAATTTTATATTAGGTTTGGATTATACAAATTTTTGTCTATCAGATCCAAATAAACAAATTAATAAATTAATAAATATATATGTATATAATATAAATAAAATGAAAAGATGTATAATGGAGTAGACTACTTGTCATTTAATATATATATATATAATGTGGATTTGTGCTTTTTTTTTTCTCTTTAAATTTTTACCTATTCATTTCTTCGAACAGCCAATTGAGAAAAGAACCAATTAGGCTTCTTTATCATTATCAAGCTCCCCCCACTTCTAACAACCGAGCTTATCTTTTTTTTTTCTTTTTTAATTTTAGTTCATCTATTATATTTCTTCTTCAAGTGAAAGTAACATATTTACTTTTAATTCAGCTTTTTAACTTTATTTATAAAATTGATTTTCTTTTTATTAAATAGTTATGAATTTTATTTCTATTGATTTTTAATTTTTATCTCAAAATTTATTATTTTGTTAAATAGCTATGGAAAATCTAGCTAGTACACTGATAAATTTGGAAGAAGATAATGATGAGTTAGAATCAAAGACTACTAGATCTGATGTATGAGAGCATTTTGACAAGTTACTATCTCTTGAAGCAAATTCACATAAAGCTCAATGCAAATGCTATAAGAAAACATATTTTTGCAGAATCGCAAAAGGAATATCTCTTTCGAAGAGTCATTTGGTTAAATGCCCAAGTGGTATGTCGCTCTCAAATTATAACATTAATGTTGAGATCATTCATAGAAAAATTGATGTGATGATTGTTGTTGATGAACAACCTTTCATGATTGTCGAGAACATTGTATTTAGGCGTGCTATGCATTTGCATTTCTTGAATTTAAAATAATGTGCAAAAAAACAATCTAAAGAAATACTATGTTGCTTTATAATTTGAAAGACATTTTTGCATAGTGTCCTGGTAGAATATTCTTAACATTTGACACATGGAAATTTATTATTGAGGTTCATAATATTTGTGTCGTGGCTCATTTTATTAATCATGAATGGTTATTGCATAAAAGGTTTATCCATTTTAAATTAATTCCACCTCCTTATAATAGCTTTTTCATTGAAGGCGGAGCCCGAGCGAGTTATACCGACTTTGGCTCATCATGGAGGGCAATTGGGAGATAAGATAGGTGAATGATGAAACACCAAGTTATTGTAAGTCTTTTTTATTAACTCATCTTCCCAATGTTTTGAAATGTGAAATGGAGATTAAACTTATGAATTACATACGGAAAAGTTTAAATTGAAAATGAATTTAGGTGAGGGTTTACCTTTCGAAGTAACCGTATAAACAATCTATGTTTTTGGAAGGTATAGAAAAGGTCTAAGCTTGTGTACTTTGTGGATTTTTAATTTATTATCTCTCCTCAATGATAGTGTTATTATTTCGATGAAATTTATCATATTCGTTGATGCTCATATTATTTTTGTTTGGTTTTTGGAAGGTATAGAAAAGGTCTAAGCTTGTGTACTTTGTGGATTTTTAATTTATTATCTCTCCTCAATGATAGTGTTATTATTTCGATGAAATTTATCATGTTCGTTGATGCTCATATTATTTTTGTTTGGTTTCAAGTCTTAATATGCGTCTAATTTGGAACTAGAAAAGTCCTGATGGTAGAATTAGGCATTTTAACAGGACCTCCAATGTTTACATATGGATCCTTTTAAAGTGATTCGTGGTCCCATATTAATGATTCACAAAATATTGCCTGGAGCTTCCACCGGTAATGGTTGAACTAACAATGCTTGCAATCTTAAACATGGGAGACTATTGTGATCATGTGAATTAATACACTATAGATTAAATGAAGACATAGTTATTTAGAAGTCTCATGACAGAATCCAGTTAAATATTATATAGATGGAAGGAAAAGTAGAAAAATTTATAGTTCTATGCATTGTAAAACAAATTTATGGCATTGGAAAAGAGCACTTTAATAAAGTTTTTAAATGATAGAAGTTGACCTTTGTAAATGAACTAGCAGTTTGGTGTCCATGAGATCATATCAGATAGTTGAGATTTTCATGATTTGCTATTAGGGGCTATTTGGTTACCTGTAAGTAGCTGTAATGTAACTTGTTTTACATTTAAAATACTGTTTGTTTTCTTGTTAAATGAGTTTTGCATGTAAAATATTTTACAGTTTATTGTACTTTTGCATCATTTTAATTAACAACAGAAACAAAATTTGCAGTAAGTTAAAATACAATAATGTAAGTGGTATGTACTCATCATCATATTCATCTCATATTTAATTATAAAAATATTTAATAAAATAAATCGCTTTTAAATTTAATTATAAAAATATTTTTATGAAATAAAATTAAAAAAATTAAATATTTTTATAAACTAGTATTTATATAATTAAATATTTTTACGACAAAAATATTTTTTAATTAAAAATATTATATTATTTTTAAAATTAATTATAAATTTTTTTATATAATTAAATAATTTTATCATAAAGTATTTTTATAATTGAAAATATTATAAAAATAATTAATAGAGTAATTGTATTAAAAATATAATTATAAATTTTTTCAAATAATAAAATTTAAAAATATTAAATTATAATAATAGATAATTAGGGTAATCTCACTATCCCACTTACATGGTAACTATAACTTTAAATTTACATCAAACCAAACAAATAAAAGGTTAATGTAGTAAGCAAACCAAACAACAGTGATGTAAGTTGAAATACAATATTTTCAATTACATTATAGTTTCACTTAAAGACAATCAAACAGTCCCTTAGTATCTTGGAAAATTTTTCATGATTTTCTCCTCTAAAAAAAATGCAAAATTTGTCTTATTTTTTCACTGAAAAGGGCACCTTAATGATTAAGGCCATGTTTGGTTTGGCTTTTTTAAAGCCAAAAAGTGTTTTTTATAAATTAAGCACTTCTGGGTTTTAAAATTCATATTTGTATTGGCTTTTAGGCAAAAGTTAAAGCTGTTAAAAAACTGAATTTCAGCTTTTTTTGAGAAGCTACTCAAGTGGTGTTTCTCAAAAAAGCACTTTAGAGAAGCTATTTTAAGAGTTGTCTAATTACCATTATACCCTCAACAAATTCATAAATTAATACACTCACTCCTAACTTTCTTCTCCATCTCTCATCCTACATCTAATTTTAATTAATAATATTAATATTAATATTATTAATAATTGTAATAATAATAACAATAATAATAATTATTATGATTATAATTATAATCATGCTATATTAAGTAATAAAATAATAATAATAATAATAATAATAATAATACTTGTAATTATAATTATAATAATATCACATTAAGTTGTTATTATTATTATCATTAATGTTTTCATCATCATTAATTGAATGTATAATAGTAACTCAATAAAAACAAAATGAATGTCAATTTTAGTAAATTACCACATCTAAAAGCCCTTTAGAAAATTCACATCCAAACAACTTCATACATATAAAAGTACTTTTTTATTAACCTATCTAAACATAAAAATATTGAAAAGCACTTAACTTATTCAAGAAAGCACTTGTAAAAAAAGTGCTCCTATAAATTAAAACAAAAGCACTTTTTCTACAAACTAACCCAAACAAAAGCTAACTCTTACACAACTACATGAAGCTATAAGAGAAACACAAGACAAAATCAACACACTCATTCCCCACATATAAATAAAATATGTAAAGAATACACTAATAATATAAATAGGAAAACTAATGTTTTTCAATTGGAGATTAAGATGTGGAGGGAACTTATCCTCCACATACTTTCAAACAATTGGGAAATAAATTCAATTAGAAATGGTTCAAATTAAAAAAAATGAAAAAAATTAATGAATATCCATTGCCTGTTTATTAAGATAATGGGTTATAATAAAAAATAAAGTTTTTGTGAGTAAATACAAACCAATTGTCACAAATCTCTGATCACCCATGAATAACAGTTGAGTTTAGACATAATAAAAGCAACATGTAACCTATTTCAATGTTCGTTCCCGCCCCATCCTTCTCTTATTCTCTTTAATCTCTATGTCCATAGGCCCTTTAAAATTACATCGAGAGCAATTATAAATTTTTTTTATTATAATTGACTACAAGATCTTACAAATATGGAGTCTCATAGAAAACAATTATAAATGTTTAGATACCTTTTATCATTAGTTCCTTATTTTTTATAATTATTTTCCTAATTTTTATTTAAAATTTTTACCACCACTAAAAGAAATCCCTGCATCTACTCTGAGAAAATGTCTCAATTATTTTTATTAGCTTTCTTCACCAACAGAGAGATTTTTTTTTTTTTTTAAATCTCAGCACATCCGCATGTGGACAAGTCACATTATCAAACCCTCAACCTCTAAAAGAGTTGACAGGTGATCGAATGGTCCATCAATTACGTTGTTAAAGAGAGGTGGTAACCTAAATACCATATTTACATCTCCACATGTAGTTTCGTCCACGTTTCTATGAAAATCACTACTGAACGTGACGGTTGCGCGTAGGCAAGCCACAAGTGTCACTGTTGCACATGGATAACCACAATAAAATATTTTATTTGAGTGAAATTAGAGCAAGAAAAAATAAACATAATTTACATATGCGCTAAGCAAAAATAACAAGCACATACACAATTATAGTAAACTAGAAACAAATAATAATCACTATTTTGTTTTTTTTTTTTTAAAAGGTGGATAAACCACTTTAATTAAAACAGAAAACAAGTAACTACCAACCCCTACAGCCCACAAGGGAAATCAAAACAAAATACAAAACACGGGAAAGGAAACCACCAGCGGTGGACCCAGAACATCAAAAGAAACAACATCAACAAACAAACAGGGAAGACCCACAGAATGCTCGAAGAAGAAGGAACAAGGGCCACCCACCACCACCAACAGTCCCCTACCCGCTAGCCAGTGGTGTGATCGAGAACCGCCTCTGATGACGAAGCGCCATCATTCACCATCGTCTGTGGGCCTACGAACTCTAGACTGCGCCGAATAACAACAAAAGAATCCTCCATCTTCACTCTAGGGCCCTCAGCAACTTTAGATAACCAAGATAATCGCATATGATCAATTTTCAGCAATAGGGCATGCACAGGCAAGGTAATATTGTTGAAGATGCAATCATTTCTAGCAAGCCAGATATTCCAAACAATCGCTTTCGGAACTAAGGTCTCTACAACGCGCAAGGCCGGCCGTAAAGACAATCTCCACGTACTCCAAAGAGCCTGCAAGGACCTAGTCGGGTCCGGCAAGTGGAGTAGCCTCACAAAGAAAGCCCACACTTGGCTGGCAACCGGACAGAGCACGAAAAGATGGTCCACCGATTCAATAGTAGAGTGGCACAGGACACAGGTCGCCGTTGGGAGACGGTTACAGCGTCTACTGATAAGGTTATCAAGAGTTAGGATTTTATTGTTCCAAGCGAGCCAGTTGAAGATATTAATTTTCTTAGGACACGGTTTACTCTAGACCACCTTAGTCAAAGGCCATCTATACCCCCTGTCCACCAGGAAACAATAGAAGGATTTAACCGAAAACTTGCTATTTCCTGATAGCAACCAACATTTCTTATCCCCCAATTCCCCATTCGTCCCCCGCAATCTCTCAATAGCCAGTAAGAACCCCTCATCTGGTGAGAAAGGAGCCTGATAAAATAGGAAACTCATCTCCCAAACAGTGCCATTCGGCCATGGTGTCCTGCTAAATTCCTCCGGCTAAAGAAACCTCGGGGCACGTCCATCAATCTAACGATCCTTCCAAAATAAAGTTTCCAACCCTGAATGAGCCCCCTGGATAACACAACCTCTCAGCGCTTGGAGGCATCTCAAGACCCCTTTCCAGAAGAAAGAAATTCTACCCTCTTGCCTAGGGAACATGTTCCACAGTGACATCGAGTAATTGAATTGAATAACGTCCGCACCACCCCAAGAAGGGTCCGTCATGAATTTCCACCACCACTTCCCAAGCAGAGCTTGGTTGAAGGTGCACAAATCTAAGATACCCCAACCACCGTGGTCCTTAGGCCGACAAAGGTGTTTCCAACCAGCCAGCCTACATCTCGGGTGATCGATATCTGGCCCTAACCATAAAAAATCTCTTCGGATCCGATTAATCTCTTTGATGATCCAGCATGGAAGCCTAAATAAGGACATTTAATAAGTTGGAATCGCAGAGAAGACAGAGTTGACCAAAGTGAGCCGACCCCCTAAAGATAAATGCTTCACTTTCCACGAGGATAGCCTTCTTCTAATCTTGGAGATAAGTCCCTCCCAATCAAGCTTCCTTGGCCTTCTCCCAGAGATTGGAATACCCAGGTACGTAATTGGGAGTAAACCCCTTTCACAATTTAAGGTACCAGCCGCCTCCGGTTCAGGAAGCTCCCCCAAAGAAGATGAGTATAGACATGTTTTGGCGAAGTTAGTGGCTAACCCGGATACCCCTTCAAACACCAGTAAAATCAGTTTAATAATCCTCATGTCTTCTAACCCACCCATGGTTAACACCAGCAGATCATCTGCATAATGTAGGTTGCAATGGCTACCGAGTCCCCTAAAGGCACACCAACTAAGATCTTCGAGCGCAGGGCATGTGCGAACATAGAACTCAGCACATCCGTTACCAACACAAACAGTAGTGGAGATAACGGATCCCCTTGCCGTAGCCCGCAAAGATGGCGCACATACCCGTTAGGTGAGCTATTAACAAGAATGGAGGATTTAGAGGAGAATAAAATGCCCTTGATCCATCTAACCCAGCGTTCACCAAACCCCTTGGCTCTCAGCAAATCGAATAGAAAGTCCCAGTTGACGCGATCAAATGCTTTAGAGAAATCAACTTTCAAGATGTGGCCCGCAAGCCTACGTTTGTGAATACTGAAATTTAATTCCTCAGCAGTTGTAATATTATCCGAGATGCATCGCCCTTTGAGGAAAGCCGACTGTTCAGTGTCCACCAAATCGTTAATTACCATACCCAGTAGGGATGTCAAGATTTTTGAGATAATTTTAATGAAGAATTTATCAGACTGATGGGTCTATAATCTCCCGGGGAGCCAGGCGTTTCCACCTGGGGAATGAGGGAAATACTCGCCCAGTTGATCTGCTCAAGGTTGGCTCTATGAAAGTAGAAGTCCTCACAGAGCCGAAAAGAATCCGCCTTAATTGTTTCCCAGAATTGTTTGAAAAAGTGTATAGGGAAACCATCAAGGCCCGGCGCTTTGTCTCCCCTTAGCTCAAAGACAGCCTTCTTAATTTCCTCAAACAAGAAAGGATATTCAAGGATGGACAGGTCCATAGACGTTTTATGCTGAAAAAGCTATTGCAAATCAACCTTAAGTCTAGCGGAGCGCTTTTGCCCAAACTATTGCTTGAAATGGGACGAGAATGTTCTCCCAATTTCACACGGATCCACAATCATGATGTCATCCTTATTAAGGCATGGGATGAAGTTATGATTCCTACGACCGTTGGCAATAGCATGGAAGAATTTAGTGTTTTCATCCCCCTCTTTGACCATTAAACACGAGATCTTTGTTTCCAATACAACTCCTCTTGCTTCTAGATTTCCTTCAAATTAACTTGAAGCTCATATTCTTTCTGAATCTCCAAAAGGGACAGCCTTCTATTTTTTTGAAAGTGTCCAAAGTCTCGATTTCCTGCATCAACGCGAGTTTCCTGAGTTTGATGGACCCGAAGGTGAACTTTGCCCAATTACGCAGGCGAGATCTAATTCCCGCAATCTTTTTGGAAAATATAAAGGCACCACACCCCTCAAAGGAAAAAGCGGTTCACCACTGTTGCACCGGTTCTTGAAACCCGTCCTCAGTGGACCAAACCAGCTCATAGTGGAAGGGTCTAGGTCTAGACTGGTGAATGCCCACTTCTAGTTGAATAGGAACATGATCAAAACCGAGTCTAGGGAGACTCACTTGAATCACTCTAGGGTAACATGGCAACCACTTGTTATTGACTAGGAAGCGGTCAAGTTTGACCCAAAGAGGGTTATCTTGCCCATTAGTCCAAGCAAACCTTCTTCCCACTGCAGGTGGCTCCTGCAGGCTCAAATTGCGCATAAAATCATTGCACGAAGGATGTTATCCAAGTTAAAATCACCACAAATCACCCAGGGAACCCCACTTTCTCTTAAATTGCCTTTTAACTCCTCCCAGAAAGTCTGCTTGCGCGCGCGTTCATTAGGCCCATAAACCAAAGTGCATCACTACTTAAGGTTATCCAATTTGGTGATAAAATCCACTGATAGGCTGAACTCCCTTGCATGAGCCAAGGACCCCGTCAGTAGCACACTGTTCTAGCCTAAAACGATACCTCTAGCAATTCCCTTTGCAGGCACAAAGGCGAATTGATCCAGATGGGGGTCACCAATCTCCCTCCAAACACTAGGAGAAATCTCCTCCAATTTCGTTTCTCGTAAACAACACACCTCTGCAAAATGAAGCCTCAAAAAATGCTTCACTAGAAACCTCTTAGCTGATCTACCAAGACCCCTAACATTCCAATTAATGATATTCATTAACAACACACTAATTACCACGTCCCTCAGAAGAGGACACTGCCACACCTGTTAGGTTCACAGCTTTTAACAATTCAAGGGAATGAATATGATTAACACAGTCGATAACATGGTCAGAAAAAGATATGCCACATGCATCACAGTAATTAGCAATTTGAACATTGGACCAATAAAAAATTAGAAGCGGTTTAGAGCTTGTATCTTTGGCCCCGTCACCCCAACTGCTTTCTTTTTGGCTGACTTAGGCACCTCTGCCAGGTACCCTACTTCCTTATTGAAGCGCGATGACGACTTTTTTTGTCTTTCACTTTTCCTTGTTCCCATAGCTTGCCTTGAAGGTAGCGACTCAGTTTCTTCATGTAGGCCCACAACAAAATTTTGAGGTTTCTCTCAAATTCTGTCATGGAATCATCTAAATCACGGCCAATGTCCTGTGACCTGACCTCAGATGAACGAACATCAGAACCATCCTCCACATCCTCACCAATGATGCCAACAACATTAACTTCAGTGTAATCCCTTGCATTTGAGATTACACTAATCGGAACTAGGGCCCAAACCCCCTTCCAAGAAATGGCACTTGAATCCGTCAGGAGGAGCCACGGCTGGGGTTGCAGAATCATCTTTGAAGTTAAGACTTTCCAACTTAGTAGTATAAATGGCCCAACCCCCCTCCAGCCTCTTCAAAGGCGCAGCGGAGCCTGTAGAAACAACCCTTGAAACACATGGTGTCTCATCGCTCACAGTTAGCCCAATGCCCGTGATCGTTTCTTGAACTAGCCCTCTATCTGAATCCCAGCCCACATGATGACCCACTTCATAACTGATCACAGGATCGCCCGTCACCAATTCTCGATCATTATGCAAGGAAAGGCCCATACACAAGCTAAGCCCAGCATTGATAGCAAGAGGATCATCATAACAAGGGTCCCTATCTCCTCCCCCTTTATCCTGGTCCAGCAAATTAACACTCAACTGTCTGGAATTCGACAACACAATATCCTTATCGTGCGTTGGCGTCACATTAGACCGTTTGCCAATCCCCAAATGAGAAACCTTAAACTGCTCCTTCTTCTCCTTAGCGTGCTCCTCACAAACCTCGGCCAACGCGAGTTTGCCACGTACCCCTTTCTTAACCTGTTCCAGTGCTCTCTGTGGCCGAACGAGCCAAAGATCGACATATCGCTCATTCGTATGCTGCGCTGTCAACCTCCTCCGCTTGGGCAACCACGCTAAGCTGCAACTAATGGTCCGTCCCCGATCACCGGTCGGACCACCGATCTGGCCCGGTGGAGCAATCTCACGGAAAGGGCGCCCATCGGAGCTATCGTGGGAGCTAGGCTCGACTATAGCCGATGTCCCCTTAACCATCGCACTGGTAGCACCACTCACCAGCGCTACCTTCTGACCATCTCTCTCAGCGGGCCTCACCGACAGAAGACTCTCACTCCTAACATCCGCGTGGGAGCAAGGCTCGACCACCGCATTTCCTTTGGAATTGGTCGCCAGAACATTGTCACTCGCCATCTCCGGATGCGTCTCCGCTAAAGAATCATCACCAATGTTCTTCTCCATAAGAATGAAGCGCCCCAAATCACGATGATACACTGGCGACATCCCACGTTCCCATGTAAACAAAACCTGGTACCTGCGCATCCCATAACTAAAGTCAAGTTCCAACGGTAGAGTTACTCCCATCCGGTGACAAACCATAGCGGAGACAAACTGTTTATGGGGAGCCTTCGCCTGAGACAAAACAATAAGCTCCTCCACCAGACGGACCACCTCCGAGATGATGAACCAACCTTAAGCGTGCAATGGTAAATTCCAGATGGAAACCCACTGCCCCTCCCCGAAGCTCTGTCCACCACACCCAGTTCCGCCGACCAAGGAGCAATCTTAAGCCCACAGGGGCCATCCTTGGTCCTCACCGCGAAAGAACCTAACTTACAGAAAGCCTTAACCTCCTCTCTACTCCCCAATGGCAACAAAAAGTTATAGTCATTAAGCGGAGTAATAGGCCCAGCGAGGTCCCGATTGATAATGGAAGGCACGACCTCAAGGAGATGGGATTCATTAGCCACTCCCTCTACAAGGGATAAAACGACCACCTTCAGGAGCTCATCTCTCAGTTCTGCCGACTCCGGCATCAATGAGAGTGAAAGAGAAGCTTTGCTAACCCTCGACAACCCATAACAATCTGGTCCTGCACCCTTCTCACTAAACCCCAGTTGTACTGGCAAGCTCGGAGGTTGACCCATGCGTTTGGATCGGACGTGCAGCTTCCTTCGTTGAGGGCTTCTACGCGGTTCCACCGGGTATTAGGCTGCCATATGGCCCACGCACGCACAACGTAAATAAACCACTTGATACCGGCACTCCGCTGTCCTATGTGAAGACCGAAAACAATGACCACAAGTTCTCTCCTTCGGCAAACGTGGTCGTTTAGCACCAGCAAGCTTGCCTTGCCCAGAAGAGTTGCTAACGTTGCTATTGGCCACCTTAAACTTCGCAGAAGCCTCTTCCGAGGAAGAAAAGCTCGCCACCTGAGCATACGTCATCACCGCCTTTGCCTGCGACAATCCCCCAGCCGCGAGAACCTTGCTAACACCACCGTCACCACCGTCGCCATCACCGCCGGAGTCGCCCCACAGACTTCGCAGCAGACTCATTTCCCACAGCTTTGTACTTTCCCACTCCCTATTGGCACCAAATTTTTTGATATTTACTTTATTAAGAAAATAGGTTTTAATTCTAATTCGCGCAAGTAGAGGGCATAGTCAGTTTCTCCACATTTATGAAAAAAAACTTAATATTTGGTATTAAAATACATAAATAAAAGAAGAAATTATCGGATCATAAGAATTATTTGGTATACCTTGTAATGTACTCCCTCCGTTCCTTTTTATCTGTCGTGAATAACCGAATCTCATATACCAATAAAGTTGGTTATTTCACATAATTTAATAAAAAAATTAGTTATTTTTCCAAAATTACCCCTAATTTATATCTTCATATTTCTCTCTCATATTAAATTTTAAGAAAAGAATTGAATAGAGTGTTAGGGTAATTTTAGAAAAAAAATAATAAATGCTTCTTGATGTTTAAAAATGATAGATAAAAAGGAACATAGGTTTATGACTGATAAAAATTAACGGAGGGAGTATAACATACATATGTTCTCAAATTCCATATCATCATCTGTGATGAAGCAAATTCTCTTAAAAAAAATTAAAATTATAAAAAATACTAGTTTTCAAGGAAAAGAAAAATAAAATAATTTTAAATTAATATTAATTGTAAAAATGAATCTGTTAGTTCCGGTGGGTGTATTGTGGATTAGATTTCACTCAATCTCTCATCCAAACACTCACACAATCACACATAAACCAATGAGAAAGCAGGCACACAAAATTGGTAACCTAGTTTAGCACAACACTTGCCTGTGTCTGGGAAGCCAAGCCCGGAGATAAAAATCCACTAAAAGAGGGGAATAAAAATGAGTACAACTCTCACACTTATCCTCACAAAGGTAAAGAAGAACCCTCTCCAGATTGCTAGATGCCGACTATCTCTTACTTGGATACTTAGGTCTCTCCAGTGGCTCATCCTAAATCTTATAGCATAGTCTCTTATATAGATGTCTCAACGTCCCAAATATAGTCTTCTCTTTTTTAGAATTTCCGTGGCTTCTAATTTGGACACCTTCCAAACTTAGATGTTGCAACTTGACACACCCCTTGTGTGTGTGTGTACCGCAAGTGCATGGGTTATCGAAGTAATAAAGTACCCCAGTAAGTGGGTAGTCGTATCCACAAGGAATAATGCTTGGAAACACAAGTATTGCTATTTAACTATAGTGAAAATGATTGATAAGTTGTGTGAACAATATCAATGCAAATGAAAATAAAGAAAAGAAAAGAAAGCACAATAGTGATAAGGAGAGGCGATCGATAAGAAAATATGGTACCCAGACATAGGTCACTATAGGACTATTGTTTCAAGTGCAAGACTACTAATTATGCCTCCTAATTGAAGTTTAACGAGTCATGGAAATCCAAAGACACACAGTCCAAAACCTAAGGTCAACCGTGACTAACCCTTACACTAGGCCCAGGCGGAAAAGGATGCTCTCGACTACTCACACTGTGCAGGGTTTCAAGAAGCTCTAGGGACTCCAAGTGATAAACTTTATTCCCTAATATAGATCTAATCCTTTGGCCCAGGCGAAAGACCCTTAGTCACAATTAAGCCCTAGCACTAAGGATTACTTCAACACTTCACTCTGTTGCTTGCGCAACTAAGCCCTAGTAGAGTTTGTCTCTTAGCACTTCACTCTATCACGACCGCAAAGAACTCTTGGAATGTAGAGATAGGATAAATCACATCGGAAGGGAAAGGGATGTTCCGCTACCTCTCGACTCACCCTCTCAACCCTCTCCAACCTTGCTTTGTCTAACCCTAATGGAGTCACTAATCCACAAGGATTACCAAAATAGATTCTCAACCCTAGTGCCATTCTAAGGGAAAATCAATACATCAAGCATTCAAGGTTGAAACCCAATTAAAACATCAATTAAAGAAGCAAAATAAGAGTTAATGAAACAAAATCATCCTAGGGTTTACAATTCTAAGCACCCACTAAGGGTTTAACTCGTCTATGGTCTTGTGGAGCTGCCTCGTCTTATGGAGCAATACACAATCAACAATGAAATCAAAAGTAATAGCATGCTATCAATAGATAAAACCTCCTTGTAGTCCGTATCAATGGTCTTGTGGAGCTGGCTCGTCTTCTCCAAAGGTTCCCTTGTCAAGCCTTAGGCATACCTTGTCGAATCGATGCCGGCGAAAGATTCCCCAATAGTTTTCTTCCAAAAGAATGCGATGTCAAAGGCCGTAGAACTGGCCCAAAAACCTAGGCAAAGCCTCTACAAAACCTAACCTTGAGCGCCTCCAAAGATGGACAAAAGACAGGGAAAAGATTCTTGAAGACTCCTCAAAATGCTATATTTATAGGGGCTAGAATCGGGCATCCACACAGGCGTGTGAAAATTCCACACGACCGTGTGAATTTCCAGGTCTTCATTTCCTGCGCGTTGTGAACATTAACTGCTACAATGTTTTTGCTACAATAAACTGCTTCAATTCTTCGCTGAAATGCTCCCGAATCTACTCTTTTCATAGAGGCCACATAAATGTGCACTCATCCATGTGATAGATCGCGTCGTGTCTTCAATGAAACCACATTGACTGAGCTCTTGCTAATGTTGCATGAGTCGGAACAAAATGAGTGTGACTGCCTTTGTGCCCCTCCACTTTGTGTATTCTCTTGAGCACAATGGATGTTGGCACACACCCACATGTCTTTAATTACAACTCGTGTCTTTACTTTTGTTTGATTCAAGAACTTCATCACAATCACGTCCATGATTTACTTTTGCTTTTTTTCATCCAACTTTGTCTCCACAACCCTACATGCACAAAAGAACACAAATGCACATGAATAAGCAATAAAATCTGATAAAAGTGATGCTCAATGTAAGAAAAGAATACTTCGTATTACTTATACACAAGCACTTATCAAACTCCTCTGCACTTAAGCTTTTGCTTGTCCTCAAGAAAGAAAAAACATTCAAGTATATAAGAGGGAAAATTGGAAGTGCTTGGCCTTAGTGTCACCAATAGCATGCAAAAGAGGCATTCTACAAGTAAGGAAAAATTCAAACATCGAATAAGAGGAATCATTGCTCTAGCTAAAATCTTGAATAAAGAAAAGACAGCAAACTCGATTTTGTGTAGTGTATGTAAACTCACTCAAGTCAACCCAAATGTACTTCTAAATGCTCTAATTGAGAGTGACTCATTTATGTACAAAAAAAAAAGAGAAGGTATTAACTTCACACACCCTTTAAGGTGGTCCTTTAATAGGCGGCCGCCAAGGTGGATTTCACACTTTTGAGGTGGTAGCTCTTTCTACCAAGGTAGTCGCTTTCACTCATCCCATGAGATAGCTCTTTCTCTCATTAGGGCATAACTAGTATCTGACTTATGTGAGTAGTTTTATACTTCATAGGTGGTAGTTCTTTTCACCCCCAATGGACAAACAAACAAACACACATTTTTTTTCATAGAAGTTAAAACAAGAAACAAACTAAAAACAGTCCCTTAAATGTTGAACTTGAGTTTCCACAAGGTTTAATGAATGAGCAGTACAACAAGTGTTAATCGGGCAAAAATTCATAAACATTCAAGTAAAACTAGAGCATAATAGTATTCAATGTTAAAAATTCTCCTAAACTTAAGAATACAACCATTGCAACTAAGGTAAACTGCCATTGGCTACATGAGTATAAACAATGAAAGCATAAGTATAGAACATGTGTAATGTGAACTCCCCCACACACACACACACACACACTGAAGATGTACATTGCCCTCAATGTACGCATGCAAGCACAATAAAGAAGTATCATAATCAAGAAACATGTGTGGAGATGGGCAATTGAAACAATACTCCCCTGAACTCCTAATGGTACATTTGATGGAGCTAATTTTATTGAGAGTTGGGTTCCAACGGGTTGTGGAGCACACACAACCATGTGAAAAACAACATGACTGTGTCTATGACTATTCCTCAAATTGCAGACTCACAAGACCATCTGCACGTATACACAAGGGGGTTCAGTGAAGATCAACAAAACAAAATAAAATCAAGTCTATAAAGATATAAAAATGAAATACAACTCGAAACAACTAGAAACCAATAAGATAAAATCAGAAGAATGATCCTTTCTGAGTAATACAAGTCCAAAATAAATGCAGAAATAAAATACAAAAAACATTAAAACTTAGAAAGATAAGGACGCCTCAAGCGTCGGTGTCAAGAGCAGCTGTCTATGTTGCTGCTGCTGGTGATGATGATGCTGGTGCTGCTGGCGATGGTGATGGAGGTCCTGGTGTCACCTTGGAGACTCCTGCCTCGTACTGTCACTGGCCACATAATGCTCTGTATGTGCGCTGAGGTATCTAACTGCCAGGGTAATTTATCGAGAGCTGATCATACTCCTCTATATCAGTAAGTGCCTCATCGTAGAGCCCCAATCGGATCAAAAACTAAGTCAGGCTGACATACCCCTTGTGTGCGTGTACCGCAAGTGCACTGGTTGTCGAAGTAATAAAGTACCCTGGTGAGTGGGTTATCATATCCACACTGAATAGTGCTCAGAAGCACAAGAATTGCTATTTAACCATAGTGAAGATGATTTAAGAGTGGTGTGAACAATATCAATGCAAATAGAAATAAAGTAAAGAAGAAAGAGACGCAATAGAATAATAGGAGAGGCAATCGATAGAAAATGGGGTACCCGGACATTGCTCACCCTAGGACTATTGTTTCAAGTGCAATACCGATTATTATGTCTCCTAACTAACATCTAATGAGTCGTGGTAATCCTAAGACACATGGTCCCAAACTTAAGGTAAACCGTGACTAATCCTCACACTATGCCCTGGAGGAAAGGGATACTCTTGATGCCTCACACTGTGTGGGGTTGCATGAAGATTTTGGAACTCCAAGTGATCAATCCTATTCCCTAATATAAATCTAACCCTTTCGTCCAGGCGAAAGACCCCTAGTCAAAATTAAGCCCCGGCACTAAGGATTACTTCAACACTTCACTCTGTTGCTCGTGCAACTAAGCCCCAGTGGAGTTTGTCTCTTAGAATTTCACTCTATTGTGACCGCAAGGAACTCTTGGAACGTGGAAGTAGAATAAATCACATCAGAAGGAAAAGAGGACGTTCCGCTACCTCTCGACTCACCCTCTCGACCCTCTCCAACCTATCTTTGTCTAACCCTCATGGTGTGTCACTCATCCACAAGGATTACCAAGATAGATTCTCAACCCTAGTGTCACTCCAAGGGAAAATCAATTCAACAAGCATTCAAGGTTGTAACTCAATTAAAAACATCAATTAAAGAAACATAATGAAAGATCAATAAACAAAATCATCCTAGGGTTTACAAGTCCAAGCACCCATTAGGGGTTTAGCTCTCCATGGAGCAAGATACAATCAATAATGAAATTGAATGTAAAAGCATGCCATCCATAGGTAAAACCCTCCTATAGTTCGTATCGATGGTTATGTGGAGTTGCCTCGTCTTCTTCAAGGGTTCCTTTGTTAAGCCTAGGGCATACCTCGCTGAATTGATGCCGACGAAAGCTTCCCCAATAACTATTTTCCAAAGGAACGTGGTGTCAAAGGCCGTAGAACCACTCCAACGACCTAGCCAAAGCTTCTCCGAACCGTAGCCGCAAGCGCCTCCAAAGATGGGGAAAAGATGATAAAAGGATTCCTTAAAACGTCCGAAATCGCAGCTTTTATAGGAGCTGGAATCGGGCATCCACACGGGCGTGTGGAATTTCCACATGCCCGTGTGAATTTCCAAGAATCGATTTCATGCGAACTGTGAATAATAACTGCTACAGTATTTTTCCTGCGATGATTTGCTACAGTAAGCTGCCGCATTACTTCGCCATGATACTCCCGAATCCACACTTTTTATCTAGGCCACATGAATGGGCACACATCCATGTGGTAGATCGTGTTGCATCTTCAATATAAGCCACATTGATGAAGATCTTGCAAACATTGCACAAGTTGGAACACATGAGTGTGACTCCCTTTGTGCCCCTCAAATTTGTATGTTCGCTCGAGCATAATGGAGGTTGGCACACACTAATATGTCTTTGAGTACAACTTGTGTCTTCACGTTTGTTCAATCCAAGACTTCATCAAAAATTGCATCCACAATCTACTTTTGGTTCCTTTCTTCCACACTTATCTCCACAACCCTAGATGCACAAAAGAACACATAAACACACGAATAAGCGATAAAATCTGAGAAAAGTAGTGGTCAATGTAAAAAAAAAATACTTCATATTACTAATACACAAGCACTTATCACATGCTCATACTGTGATACTATCCGAGGGCTCTGAACTGAATGCCGTCTATGCTATCAAAGCTGGAGTATGAGCAGTCGAACTCGAACGGCGCCAACACCTCCAAAGTCAACATACGGATTGCCAGCTTCCGTATGGACAGTAATCATCTCCAACTACCCACAGTGAGGAGCTCCTCCACCTCGTCGGCCATGTCATCCCCCAACTGTATCTCTCTGAGTTTGCTTAAATTTGGGAAACGAGATTGTCCGAACATGAGCTTCAACAATCTTGCAAACCGAGCCTAGTGCTCGGGAATCACGAACTCCATGTGCTCCCGCTCAGGAGAAGTCTCTCTGGGGTGCTTGCCGGTTGCGTTCTTCGATCTCGGGTCCATATCTGCAAGAATTGAAAATAAATCGATCAGCTCAAAATCAAAAAGCAGTTCTGCAAGAATCCACACGATCGTGTGGAAATTCCACGTACCCGTGTGGATCTTCAGGGCATGAAAGCCGTAGGGCCAAGTTACCAAAATCCTCCAAATACATCATAAATTCATTTTGAAATAGTTCTAAAAGCATTCACCAACCATTTACATGTGAAATCGATGTAAAATCAGCAGAATAATCAAAAGAAATAAAGATTGGGTGAAGAAAAGAGAAGAAGGAAGCTTACCGACAAAATGAGAATGAAAAACTTCTAATGCGGCCGAAAACTCACTCAAATCTCTATAAATAGACGGTGAATTGTCGAGAAGGTGAAGAGAGGCGTTCTCTAAGCATTTAGAAGTTATAGAATGAAGTGGCGTGAATCGGTTTTAAAGAAAAATCGCGTCTCTTGGCATTCTGTGCATCCACACGGGCGTGTGGAAATTACCCACGCCCATGTGACTCCCACAAGGTCGCTCACAGTGTTGAACACACGCCCCTGTGTGCTCTCGGGATAGCCTCTGACTGTTTCTGAATGCATCAACATGAGCATGTGAAAATTACCCACGCCCGTGTGCCTGACCCACAGGGGCACCCACACGCCCCTGTGGCTTTTCTGTCCTCTCGAGAAAATGGCTAAGTGTTTCACACGCCCCTGTGGATATTCCACACGTGCATGTGGATGCTCATAGGGGCACTCACACGCCCCTGTGTGCTCTCAAGATGGAGAAGAAGCATCTATAGAGTTTCAGACGGGCATGTGGAAATTACCGACGCCCGTGTGTTATTTACAAGGTCATCCACAGGAGCGGACACATGCCCCTGTGTCTTTTTGGGATGGAGACTTGGCACTCTGCAGAGATCCACATGCCTGTGTGGAAATTACCCACAGGCGTGTGACCGTCACAAGGTCATTCACAGGGGCATACACACGCCTCTGTGTCCTCTCAGGATGAGCTCTGAACAGAAACACACGCCCATGTGGAAATTCCACAAGGCCGTGTGTCTTCATTTTCTGCGAGCTATGAATAGTAACCACTATAGTGATTTTGCTACAATAACTACTACAGTACTTCACCGAGATGCTCCCGGATTCACTCTTTTCATCAAGGCCACATGAATGGGCACACATTTATGCGGTAGATCGCGTCGTGTCTTCAATGAAACCACATTGACGGAGCTCTTGCTAATCTTTCACCAGTCAAAACAAAATGAGTGTGCCTGCCTTTATGCCCCTCCACTTTGTGTATTCTCTTGAGCACAATGGATGTTGGCACACACCCACATGTCTTTGAGCACAACTTGTGTCATCACCTTTGTTCAATTCAAGAACTCCATCACAATTACGTCCATAATCTACTTTTGCTTTCTTTCATCCAACTTTGTCTCCACAATCTTACATGAACAAAAGAACACAAATACGGATGAATAAGCGATAAAATTTGATAAAAATGATGCTCAATGTAAGAAAAGAATACTTCGTATTACTTATACACAAGCACTTATCACAACTCCTAATATAATTAAGCTTGCAATGCAGCCCACCAACTAACCTTGATTGAGTCACAACTTCCATTGCAACGCGACTTGTAAACACCTCTAGTCCTCATGACTGTATCTAAGTCTAAGTCGATGTAGTCGAATCCTCCTGATTTCTACATACCAGGAACTAGCTTGTATCCTCATGTCCCTATTAGTAGTAACTCTCGCAAGGGTTGCACCCTATATGGCGCGTCTCCATCATACCAAAGATAGCCTTCGAAGAATTTTCAATGATCTTCAAATCTTTCACTAAACTTGATCTCCAAGTCATTCAAGTTTAGTCTTTATGATCTTCCAAACTTCATCTTCATTCATCCAAGTTTGGTCTTCACAATTTTCCTTGTTCCCAAGCTTGATATTCTATTCATTCAAGCTTAGTTCTTCAATCTTCTCCATATAATAAGTGTCTTCAAATAGATCTGCCCATAAATATCCTCTCCTTGATTTAGAGATTGTGTCTTCATTCATTTGGCTTTGCCTTCATTTAGTTAGGATCTTGCTTGTTTACTCTTACTTTCCTTAGCTTGTGTCTTCATATAGTTCTCACCAAACTAAGCTTCAAATAATCTTGGACTCGAAGTAGTTGATCTCCTATGGTCGATTTACTTGCCAAATATAGATGTGTCTTTATATGGCCATTGCTTGATCCTCCAAGTTGATTGTCATGGCAATAATAGCTCCTCAAAATTTAGCTTCATAACATCTCTTGCCACATCATTATGAGTTGCCACATCATCTTGGTTACCATGTCATCTTGCCACATCATCATGCTTTACCACATCACAGTTGACACATGTCAAATGATGCCAAATATAGAGCCTAGCTCTAACAAATCTAATATAAGTTAATATTTTGTAATGGAATTGAGTTTGTCTAGAGGTTGAAGAATTCCTTGGGAGTTTTTTTTTTAGCTCATAATGTGTTTGAGTTGGAATTTCTATAAGCTTCTGATAAGTGCTAAACTGGTTTTATTTAATACATCATTTATGCTACATCTAGCATGAAATTTATAATTATTTAGCATCTCATTAGGACGAAATTTCATTATTTTGTTCACAATGATCTTTATTTCTGTTTTAGAAAGAAAGAAGTAAATTTGAGGACGTTTTGAAGCAAAATGAAGCAAGCTGCTGAATCAAGGTTGCAACACAACTCACAACGGGTGTTATCTACACTCACCACTATCGTGATCAAGACGTGGTAGCATAAGCTCACTGGAAGTAGCATACAAGCCATAACACCCTCACAAGGGCCGTTATGAAGTTCATAACAGTCATTGTCAAAATGCATAACACCCAAAGACCGTGGCAGTACGAGACTTGGAGACCAAGCAACAACTTACTCACAATGGGCATCACAACACCATTAGTGAGGCCGTGGCGGAGCTGATTACTATAAATACCCCAATATTCTCTAAATTCGGGCCAGACTTTTTTGCTAAAGAAGTTAGTGCGGCCGAATTTCTGGAGATCTGAGCGGTGGGAGATGGTATTGCTTCCAAATTCTGATGGATTTCTGTAGATTTCTCAAGAGAACGTCAACGAGCATCATCGGAGAAAATCGTGCGTGACAGGCATATTCAAAGATCATCATCAGAGAGGTGTGAGTGACACACCTCATCTGACAATCTTGGGATCCTCAAATCCCTATCTTCGGAAAACTATTGGAGGGAGTTAGTCTAGGAATACATTAAACGTTTATTTATTCTTTATTTTGTCTTCTGGTTCTCCTGTGCTTTGATGATATGTTTTGTATGATCTATAAGACCCTAATTCAATGGGAATTGTATATCTAGGTACCTTGGTTATTATTTATCAATCTTGATTAATTAATATAAATTGTTCTAGTTTTGTAATTATTGCATGTTCTTGATTGCTTATTACATGTTGTTATGGATGAGGAGGATATGCCCCCATATTGATGACACCTATGACTTGATAGATCTATGCATGTTCTAAGAGGTTAGGCATAGTTAGGTTTTCGAAATAAGGATTGATTATCCCTTAGGATTAGGGTTTGATTGCTCTCTTCTCATGGGATTCCCGTACTTAAGGCAAACATAGGAGGTTGGGGTGGAAGAGATTCCATCTCAAATTCCTAGTGATTTAGACCTAGTTGCTATGGATTATTTGGGCTAGTAGGCCTTTAAATATGCCGATTCGAATCCTAAAACACGATTGACATTTAACGCTTATCATAATTAATAATCAAGATGATTATAGTACATACTCTCAATTCCTTCTAAGTGTGCTTAACATCGTCTCCAATTGTATTATTTAATAGTGTTGTACAAGTAAACCGATGAAAGAGCATAAACAATTAGGCTATTGATTAAGTAAAAAGAAAGTAATAGGAACCTCTCGCCATTCTCAGGTTAATACTACTCTCGTGCTCACTCACGAGGTATTACTTGAGGACTTGTATGCTTGCATGCTTATATATTTACATAATTTAGACACCCATAACTTGTCTGTTAGGTTTTTGGGGCTGTTGCCGAGGAACACAGTTGAGAGATTCTTGGAAAACTTGTAGTTTAGTGTTTTAGCTATTTAATATTTTTTTTATTTACTTCATTCAATTCAGTTAACACATGTGTCTATCATTACTACACAATACTCTGAACAACTTTCTTTCCATGACAGCTATGAAGAGTGACACGATCGAATTGCGTGTGTGTACCGCAAGTGTACAGGTGTCGAAGTAATAAAATACCCGATGAGTGGGTAATCGAATCCACAGGGAATGGAAGTATTAGTAGTAACCACTTCTCAGTTATCTAGTCAAAATCAAGATTGTGATGAATGAACTTAATTGCAAGAATAAAAAAATCGCAAGCAAGCAAGGGAAAATAGAAAACAAGGGAGATTTCAATCAATAAAGATGAGCTACCTGGTCAATGCTCCCCTAGGATCTAAACATGAAGTTCAAGACTTACTAAATATTCCTAAACCGAGTTAGATGAGCCGAGGTAATCCACGAACAATCGGTCCCCGCCTCCAGGCTACCGATACTAGTCCCCTATAAGGTCCTGGTTGAAAAATCGCTCAATCTTAACACCTCACACCACATATGGCCACAAAGCACTCTAGGGATTCCAAAAGATGTATCTAATTCCTAAGAATAGACCTAACCCTACTTCTAGGTGAAAGGTCCCTAACCCCTTAGAAGGTCCCGGCAGAGAAATCTCTCAATCTCATGCCTCACACCAAATATAGTTGCGTAAAGCTTAGGAAATATGGAGATAGAATATACCAATCTGAGGAGAAAAGGGACGCTCCACTATCTCATGACTCACCCTCTCAACCCTCTTCAATCTTAGGATTCTAACCCTAATGGAGACCTCTCTCTCGCCAAGGCAACAAATCATGTAAACCAAACAATCATAAGATCAATAGGGCAAGCAAAAATTAGACAAACAAGATTGAAACTCAACCAAACTCGGATTAAATAGAAACACAAAGCAAATCCACAAAAGATTAAAATCCTAGGGTTCATAAGCCCAAATACCCTCTAGGGGTTTAGCTCTCTATGGAGCAATATACAAAACAAACCATCAATGAATAAAAATATATAAAAGCCATAGAAATAAACCCCTCTATATATGAACTGATGGCCTTGATAGAGAGCTTCGACGTCTTGAAAGATCCACTCCAAAGCAAGGGTCACCGGTGGCTTCCTTGATGCTATGACGGAGAAAGAATCGATCAAAGTTGGTGAAGAAGCGCCTCCTAAGCCACAAAGACCTCCTTTCCAAACCACGTCTCAAGAGCCGCACAAAAGATGTCAAAGAATAGGGCAAAATGGCTATTTATAAGCCTAAACCACGTCTGTCATGTGCCTCTACGCATCCGCGTGAGATTTCACGCGCCCGTGTAGGCTGCAGAAATTCCCACATGACTGCTTGAAATTTCCACGCGATCGCGCAAAAAATGATTCGTTACAGTACTGCTACAGTAAAATGTTGTAGCTACAGTACTCTTCATAAACACAGCTCAAACACTCTTCTCTTAAGGCCATATGGTCGGGCACACGCCCACGTCGTAGGTTATAAGACTTTTCCTCATCGAATCATCATTTGGAAGCTCTTGTATTCTTCACACAAGTAGGGACATAGTTGTGTGACTGCCTTTGTGCCCTTCCAACTAAAAAATTGGCATGAATTTTCTTGGAAGTTGGTACACACCTCCATATACATGAGCTCCTCTTGTGTCTTGATCCTTGAGTTGCACAAAAACTCCCAAGATGTCTTTATAACCCATCTTTGCTTCTTTTTCTTCTTTCAAGGCATTCACAACCTAATCTCACAAAAGAACACCAAATACACTATATGAGATATAAACCATGGTAAAAATGGTGCTCAACGCATGTAAAACATATAGAAAAATATGTCTACTCAAGCACTTATCAAACTCCCCCACACTTAAGCCTTTGCTTGTCCTTAAGCTAAATTAAACGATATACTAATAGAAAGAAAAGAGAATTGCTTGGCCTTAGGTTCACCAAGAGAGTACAAGAATAAAATTCTAAAGTTATGGAGAGAGTCAAACACTAGACAAAGCAATCAATACCCTAGCAAACAATCCAATGAAAAATGAAAGTGATGAAGTCCAAATGCATGTGTGTGTGTGTGAAAAACTCAACTTATGTCAACACTATGTCCACTACAAAGTTCTTATTAACAAGGGACTTATTTATATAAAAAAAGAATAGGTAGTAGCTTCACACAGCCTCTATGGTAGCCTTTTCCCGAGTGGCTTTCACACTTTTGAGGTAGTAGCTCTTTCTACCGATGGCGGTAGCTTTTACTCATCTCATGAGATAGCTCTTTCTCTCATTTTGGCATAACAAGTATTCGACTTATGAGAGTAGCTACATACATCATAGGTGGTAGCTCTTTCCATCCTCTATGTATAATCAAAGTAATAATCTCTAGTGTAGCTAAAATTAATGAAAAGAATAATGAGAACGGTGAAAGAAAGAAATATAAAGTAGAAAGACAAATGAAAATGTGAATGACTAAAGTAACCAAGTCCTACTGTTCCTAATATCCCGTTCCCTGGCAATGGCACCAAAAACTTGACAAGACCGAATTGCGTGTGCGTACCGTAAGTGTACGGGTGTCGAAGTAATAAAATACCCGGTGAGTGGGTAGTCGAATCCACAGGGAACGGAAGTATTAGTAGTAACCACTTCTCAGTTATCTAGTCAAAATCAAGATTGTGATGAATGAACTTAATTGCAAGAATAAGAAAATCGCAAGTAAGCAAGGGAAAATAGAAAACAAGGGAGATATAAATTAATAAAGATGAGGTACCAATGCAATGCCCCCTAGGATCTAAACATGAAGTGCAAGACTTACTAAATGTTCCTAAACCGAGTTAGATGAGTCAAGGTAATCCAAGAACAATCGGTACCTGCCTCCAGGCTACCGATACTAGTCCCCTATAAGGTCCCGGTGGAGAAATCGCTCAATCTCAACACCTCACACCCCATATGACCGCAATAAACTCTAGGGATAACTAGGAGTGCAACTGATTTCTAAACATAGATCTAACCCTAATTCTAGGCGGAAGATCCCTAACCCCCTACAAGGTCCCCGCGGAGAAATCCTTAAATCTCACACCTCACACCAAATATGGTTGCATAACGCTTATGGAATACGGAGATAGGAAGCACTCATCGAAGAGGAAAGGGGACACTCCACTATCTCATGACTCACCCTCTCAACCCTCTTTAATCTTGGAGTTTTAACCCCAATGGAGACCTCTCTCTCAACAAGGGAACAAATCATGCAACACCAATCAATCACAAAGATCAATATGACATGCAAGAAATGAGAAAACAAGATTAAAACTCAAATAAACTCAAAATTAATAGAAAACATAAAGTAAGTCAATACAAAAGATAAGATTCTAGGGTTCACATGCCCAAATACCAATTAAGGTTTAGCCTTCCATGGGGCGAGTTACAAAGCAAAGAATAATGCAATAAAAAGCAATGTAAAACATAGAGAAAAACCACCTCGAATTAGTGATGATGGCCTTGATGGGTCACTCAACGTCTTGAAGGATCCTTCTCCGAAGCAAGGTTGCCAAAGGCCCCCTCGATTCTATGACGGATGAAAGATATATCAAAGTTGGTGAGGAACTTCCCCCTGAATTAGCCAAAGACCTCCTCTTAAAACCCTAGCTGCTTTGCCTTCGAGCGCTAGCAAAAGTCCCCCAAGAATAGGGAAAAAGGGCTATTTATAGGCCCAAACCGCAACTGACACATGCCTCTAAACGCCCGCGTGGGCTGCAGAAATTCCCACGTAACCGTGTTGAATTTTTACCCGAGCACGTAAACAGTGTTTTTACTATAGTAAAATGCTACAGTATTTTACTACAGAACTCTCCATAAAACACGGCTCACATACTCTTCTCTTGAGGCCACATGGTCGGGCACACGTCCATGTAGTAGGTCATAAGAATTTTCTTCTTTGAATCCCCATTTGGAAGGTCTTGCCTTCTTCACATAGAGTAGGGACATAGAGATGTAACTGCCTTTGTGCTCTTCCAACTAGCAAATTGGCTTGAATCCCCTTGGAAGTTGTCACACATCTCCATGTACATGATCTCCTCTTGTGTCTTGATCTTTAGGTTTCACAAGAACTCCCAAAATGTGTCATTATAACCTACCTTTGCTTCTTTTTCTTCCTTCAAGACATTCACAACCTAATTGCACAAAAGAACACCAAATACACTATATGAGACATAAACCATGGTAAAAATGATTCTCAATGCATGTAAAACATATAAAAAAATATGTCTACTCAAGCACTTATCAAAGGCTCAGTTGGAGAGGGCACTAGTCTTGCTTGATCAGTGGATTGAACATAATGTAAAGCAGAAGTCTTATGCACAATATGTTAATGCAGTTAAGCCAGACCCTACATCTGACATTTGCTTTGGGCAGCATGAAGAGACAACTTTGCAAGAAATGTTCGATCAGTTCATGAATACAACAAAATCAGAAGAGAGGATAGTAAGCAGCACTGTAGAAGACTTTTGGAATTAACAGTTTGCAGAAAGAAGACATCAACAAGGAGGAAACCGAAGCTTATGAGTTACATTGAACGTGGATAATTGACTCAAACCATTTATTGAGGAGCTACCAAACCTGGAATTAAAGATATTATCGGATCACTTGGGGTATGCATTTTTGGAAGAAGAATCACTACTCCTAGTGATCATTGCAGTAGGTTTGGCAAGGGAAGAAAAGAACCAGCTGTTGGAGGTTTTGCGAAAGCATAAGAGAGCCATTTATTGGAAGATATTGGACATCAAAGGAATTAGCCCTTCCTTTTACACTCATAAGATTTGATAGAAGATGTTCATAAACCCTCCGGCTTACCTCAACTTAGGCTGAACCCAAACATAAAGAAGTAGTGAAGACAGAGGTAATGAAACTTTTGGATGTAGGCCTTATTTATCCAATTTTAGATAGGACATGGGTGAGTCAAGTACAGGTGGTACCAAAGAAAGGGGGATAATAGTGATTACCAATGAGAAGAACGAGCTTATACCAACTAGAACAGTTATAGGATGGTGAGTATGTATCGATTACAGGAAATTGAATGACAACACTAGAAATGACCACTTTCTAATGCCATTTCATAGATCAAATGTTGGAAAGGTTAGGAGGGCACTCCCATTATTACTTTCTAGATTGATTTTCAAGGCATTTTCATATTCCTATCGCCCCTGAAGACTAAGAGAAGACCACATTACATGCCCATATTTGATTTTCATGTACTACCAGATGCCTTTTGGATTGTGTAATGCCCCTGCAACTTTTCAAAGATGTATGATGACAATATTTGAGGATATGGTAGAGAACATGATTGAGATATTTATAGATGATTTCTCTATGTTTGGAAACTCTTTTGATATGTGTCTCAAGAATCTAGGATGAGTATTAGCAAGATATGAGGAGACTAACCTTGTACTTAGTTGGGAGAAATGCCACTACATGGTCCCAGAGGATATTGTGTTGGGACACAGAATTTCAAGAATAGGGATTGAAGTGTACAAGGCTAAAGTTGTTACAATCGAGAAGCTTCCACCACCAACATCAGTCTAGGCAATTCGTAATTTCCTGGGACATGCAGGCTTCTACAGAAGGTTCATTAAGGACTTCTCATAGGTTGCTAGACCATTGACCAAACTATTAGAGAAAGATGAGCCATTTGACTTTGACCAGGCCTGCACGTCAGCATTCAAAACGTTAAAAGATAAACTTATGCAAGCTCCGATCATGATAGCCCCGGATTAGGATTTGCCATTTGAGTTGATGTGTGATGCCAGTGACTTTGCAGTTGGAGCAGTATTAGATTAGCGGACGGATAAGCATTTGCATCCCATCTACTATTCGAGAAAAACCTTGAATAATGCACAAGATAATTATACGACCACTCAAAAGGAATTGTTGGTAGTAGTCTTCACCTTTGACAAATTTCGGTAGTACTTTCAAAAGTGGTGGTTTATACAGATCACTCCTCACTCAGGTATCTCATAAGTAAGATTAATGTTAAGCCATGCCTAATTAAGTGGATTTTATTTTTTTAGGAATTCGACATAGAGATCAAGGACAAAAGAGAAGCAGAGAACTTAGCTACAGGCTACCTATCCAGGCTAGAAGATCCTGAAAGAAATCATTAAAGGATGGAGACATTGATGACGCCTTCCCTGAAGAGCGTTTGTATATATTCAATTCAGCAAGAGATGAGGATCCTCATTGGTTTGCTAACTTCGCAAATTATTTGGTTGCAGGCACTCTTCCTAAATGGTTCACGTACTAACAAAAAATGAAGTTCTTCGTGGTCTTAAGCACTACATGTGGGAGCATCCATTCTTGTTTAGAATCTGTGTAGACCAGATCATTAGAAGATGCATACCACGATCTGAAGGATAGGATATCCTCGGACACTGTCACTCAAGACCAGCTGGAGGGTATTTTAGCGCAAATGAGACAGCCACAAGTTCCTGGAATTAGGTTTTTATTGGCCCACAATCGTCCAAGACTCAACCAAGTATGTACAAAATTGTGACAACTACCAATGCATAGGCAATCTTTCTTGCAGAGCCCCAAAATTCAATTCTTATCTGTAAAATATTTAATGTGTGGGGTATTGATTTTATGGGACCGTTTCCTGCATCATTTGGTAACAAGTTTATTTTGGTCATAGTTGATTATGTTTTCAAATGTGTAGAGGCACAAGCTCTCCCAACAAATGATGCTAGGGTCATGTTTAAGTTTTTAAAGAAATTATTCTCTAGATTTGGAACACCGAGGGAAATATTGAGTGATAGGGGTACACATTTTTGCAATGACAAGTTTATGAAAACCTTGATAAGGTACGGAGTTACGCATAGACTAGCTACCCCTTATTATCTGCAAACAAATGGGTAAGTAAAGGTGTCCAATCGACAGTTGAAACAAATTTTGGAGAAGACCGTAGCTCATCATCGGAGGGACTGGTCGGATAAATTAGATGACGCCTTGTGGGCGCAATGAACCGCGTTCAAAATACCCATAGGAACTTCACCATACAAATTATTATATGGAAAAGCTTGTCACTTCCCTGTAGAACTAGAACATAGAGCATATTGGACAATAAAAGGCTTGAACCTCGACATTCATCTCACAGGAAGGAAGAGAAAATTACAACTACAAGATCTTGAAGAATGGAGGACAACTGCCTACGTGAATGCGGAGATCTACAAAGAGTGCACAAAGAGACCATTCATAGTAACACGAGTATTTCCCTATAGCGCTGTAGAAATAACTCACCTGAAAATAGGAACTGACAAGGTAAGTGGTCATCGTCTGAAGTATTATTTTGGGGGGATCAATTGGATTAACAAGGGAGTAGGATTTGACCTATCAAAGCCATCTTGAGGTAAGAATTAGCATATCAGGTTCGTAACTTAAAACAAACACTTCTTGGGAGGCAACCCAAGTAGTTTTAAAGGATTTAGTTCATCTACTATTAGTCTTCAATATTATGCATTAGTTAATAAAATACAAAAAGTGGTGAACAATATGAAATTGTGGAATTGGTTCATCCCCACTAAATTTTATGAGCAAAACATGATTGAGGAATCTAGTACTATTAGTAAGACTTGTTTTCATGCCGTTTTATAATTCTTAAATGTCATGAAATTGTTTAATGATGCTTGGTGAATGATTTTATGTAAATTTCTTTTGAAATAAACCAATATATAGAAATTTTTCACCATGGTCGGGAATCACAACAGTTGTTTTTCGATTAACAACGACCGTTGTGATGACCATTTTGTCAAATACTGAATAGGGGAAAAATGAGCCACAATGGGTGTTGTCCGGCAGTTGTTAGGTTGTTATGAGATTTTTCCCGCTCATCTCACCTCAGCAACACTTAGCAACGGGTGGAAGCCCGTTGTCAGTTGGCCGTTGCTCCACTTAAGGACACAATGGATGCATAACGGGCATTGTGCGGCTGTGGTGGCCCTAGCACAGTGCACAACAGAGCTGCTGAATCACATAACGGGCCGTTGTATACCCATTGTAACAATCCAGAGATGTACTTATATAACGCATGTTGTGAGACCGTTATAGTCATATAACAGGCATGATGTACCTATTATGCACCAGTTGTCCCTTCCTGTATTGCATTTTCTGTATTCTATTGATTGATTTTTCATATTTTTTCTAAATTGTAGGTTATGGGTCAAAAAAGAACTCCTAGTGGTATCCAGGTAGAGGCCGAGAAAAAAAAGAAGATAGAAGAGTCTTCTCGACTGTCGGTTACACGGTTCGGGGATACCGAGCACAGAGTCTGCTAAAAGAGGCTCATCGATCAGAGATTTATTGAGGGATAGGTCATCGACTGGCTGACTCTCGAGCGCATAGGTCTCACCGATGAGGTACGAGACTTGATTTCTGTACAGGGCTGGGAGCATTTCTTCGGCATTCGAGAGCTGACTTTCTTGGAGTCAACATTAGAGGTGATGAGTTCATTCGAGCTGAAGAGGACGATTATCAGCCTCACCCACCACGAGACTATTAGCTTCCAGATGTTCGGAGTGGAATATATGATGTCGTACACGGAGTTCTCCATGGCGATGGGGCTTGTTGACATAGAGTACACTCGCACCGAGTCATACTCCTAGCTCGATGTCGACATGCCGGTCCACTTGAGTGCTGATCAGGCCTGAACCCAAACACTTCGAGGCCCCGAGACATATGTGTGTGGGACCTCGAAGGCGTCTGCCCTAGGACGCCTTGCTTTCAGGTATCTCCATGCCGTCCTATCTCAGATGCTAACTTAAAAAGGAGACATCACAGGGGTTGTGAACCTCTGTGACTTGTACTTCTTTTGGAGCATGGCACCTCGGGGCTGATTTACATCGGTCATGCCCTTGCCTGCCAGCTGCATCATCAGGTACAGGACCCCCGCTTGGAGACCATATTCCTTGTTCCCTACATTACCAAGCTTGCACATGGCCTGGGTTTTATCGACCGCTATTTAGGTATGCAGCTAGTTGGAGACATGCAGCGCTCGGGGTCACCACGCTCCAGGAAATGCACATGATAGAGTGGCGTAACACACCCCACAGGGTGTAATTCCGGGTGGTCTATAGTTCTGACTCTGAGTCTACGGACGATTAGGTGTCTCTACTAGAGACCACTGCTACCATTGATCCTCTCCCGACTACTGCTCTAATTGCTGTTGTTGCTCCTCCGACGACGATGACTACCGTACCGACTACATCAACTCCATCAGCTCTTAAGGAGTGCTTGACCTATCTCGAGGAGGGTTAAGTGACGATCGAGGGTCTACTTTGACATATCCTGGCGCATCTGCAGCGTCAAGATACCTCGACCACTCCGGTGCATACATCACCTATAGTTATAGTTCTAGTGGCGCCGGAGTCTTCTCCCGCTTCACCGACGTCACCAGTTCTCCACCGATCATATGCTGAACTGGACTTCCACTACAGACTTTCACCATTTTGATTTTATATACCACTTTTGTACTTTTATATTTCAGTACATTATACATTTTATATAGTATGGTACACTTGCCCTATTGCTTTTGTACCTTCTGATTTTAGTGGATTTCATTTTTATAGCAATTATAGTTTTATTTATCATTATCATTGCATTTAACTACTCTAATTGTGTCTCATTAGGGTTTGAGTTGATCGGGTGCTTTTCTTTCCTACACAACTTGTTGCTTGGACAAGGGTAACTTTATCGCCTTGGTCGGCCAAACTAGGAAATCAGGGAAGTACTAGTGACCATACACTCTTTTAATTTGTTTTCATTATATATAACTACACTTGTGCATACCTACGTACATTAGGGATAATGTACATCTTTCAGTGTGGGGAGGGAGTGTATGTTTGCTTTTCTTTGCACAATTATTGAGAATTTTGTACTATAGTATACTTTGTTACTATACTATCTATCTTGCAAAATTTGTTTTAGGGGTGCTTGTATATTATACACATGCTAGTGTTGATCTTTGAAGGCATTGCACTTACTTGTTGGAGTTTCTTTGGTCTAGGGGCAGGATATGCTAGATTAGCAATTCTTTCATTCCTTCTCGAGACTTTGACTGCTCTATGAGTCTTTAACCTACCTTGTGTCCCTCTTGACTTCACCTTGCACCTTATGTTTGTAGTCTTTGATTAGCAATTCTTTTATAATGTGGGTATGATCAATACTTACTTTATAGCTCTAAATTATGATATATGCACAATAGAAAGAGGTATCTCCTTTGTAGTGTGTAGTCGCTCCCAACAAGTCGGATACAAAGTGTACGCCCTAATAGGAGAGAGGGTTGTCTTTTGGGAAGTGTGAAAGCTACTGACTATGGAAAAAATTATTATGAAAAGTGTAAGACTGAGACTAAAGAAGACCAAAAAAATTTCTTTACACAATCTAGATTATAAGATAATGGACCAGCAGACCAACACTTGGGAAAGTACTTTTTGTCATAGAGTAGACTACTCTTTGTAGAGGAATAATCATGTTACCTGTCATTTGATTGTTTCCCCAGTACTACTAAAACTCCATACTTAATTGCCTGAGATCAAGCACTTATCATGTATTCTATTTCATCAGTTTTAGTTGCTTAAGGACAAGCAAACACTTAAGTGTGGGGATATTTTATAAGTGCTAAACTGATCATATTTTTTATATCATTTACACAGCATTTAACATGAAATTTGTACTTGTTTAGCATCTTATTAGGATGAAATTTTATTCTTTTGTTCACAATGACCTTCATTTCTGTTTTAGGAAGAAAGAAGCGAATTCAAGGATGTTTCGAAGCAAAATAAAGCAAGTTCCAGAATCAAGGTTGCACCAAGTCTCACAACGGGCGTTATGGTAACACACAACGCCCGTTGTCTACACTCACCACTATCGTGATCAAGTCGTGGCAGCATGTGATTACCGGAAGTAGTATACAAGCCATAACGATGTCACAAGGGCCGTTGTGAAGTTTATAACAACCGTTGCAATATGCATAATGCCCAAAGACTGTGCCAGTACACGACTTGGAGCTCAAGAGACAACTTACTCGCAATGGGCATCACAACACCAGTAGTGAGGCCGTGGCAGAGTTGATTACTATAAATACCCCAATATTCTCTAAATTCGAGGGAGACTTTTTTGAAGAAAAAGCTAGGGCGGCCAGATTTTTTGGAGATCTAAGCGGTAGGAGACGGTGTTGCTTCCAAATTCCAACGGATTTTGGTGGATTTCTCAAGAGTACGTCAACGAGCATCATCGAAGAAGATCACACATGACAGGCATATTCAAAGATCATCATCAGAGAGCCGTGAGTGGCACACATCATCAGACAACCTTGGGATCCTCAAATCCCTATCTTCGGAGAACTATTGGAGGGAGTTAGTCTAGGAATACATTAAATGTTTATTTATTCTTTATTTTATCATCTGGTTCTCTTATGCTTTGATGCTTTGTTTTGTATGATCCATAAGAACCTAGTTCGAGGGGAATTGTATGTCTAGGTCCCTCGGTTATTATTTATCAATCTTGATTGATTAATATAAATTGTTCTAGTTTTTGTAATCATTGCATGTTCTTGATTGCTTATTACATGTTGATGTGGATGAGGAGGATATGTCCCCATATTGATGGCACCCATGCCATGATAGATCTAGGCATGTTAAAAGATGTTAGGCATAGCTAGGTTTCCGGATTAGGGATTGATTGTCCCTTAGGGTTAGGGTCTGATTGGTCTCTTCTTGTGGGATTCCCTTACTTAAGGCAAACATAGGATGATGGTGTGGAAGAGATTCCATCTTAAGTTCGTAGTAATTAAGACCTAGTCACCATGGATTATTAGGGCTAGTAGGCCTTTGAGTCCCCTCAGTTCGAACCTAAAACAGGATTGAAATTTAACGCCTATCATAATTAATAATCAAGATGATTATAGTACATACTCCCAACTTCTTCTAAGTGTGCTTAATGTCGTCTCCAATTGTATTGTTTAATAGTGTTGTACAAGTAAACCTAAGATAAAGCGTTAATGATTAAGCTATTGATTAAGTGAAAAGGAAGTAATAGGAGCCTCTCGCCATTCCTAGGGAAATACGACCCTCGTGCTCACCCACAAGGTATTATTTGATGACCCGTATGCTTGCGGTATAACGGACCCAATGTAGTATTTAGTGTATACTTGCATGTTTATATAATTTCATAATAGTCTATATGTCAGTTTCTTTCATTTAGGTTTCGAGAGATAAAGTTTCATATGTTTTTATGAAGCATTAAGTAGGAGTATGTTGGAGATATTAGGTTTCTTGCCAAGTGCCACAAATATGGACAATTATAGACTTGGTTTAAGATTTTAAATTTTTGGGTTAAAGATAAATAATATCACATATAAATTCTTTTAGGGGTGGTAACATAGAGGGGTGAGGATGGGAAGGGACGGGCATAAAGAATCCTCATACCTGAATCCCCATAGGGAAAAAAATCTCTCATCCCCATCCCAGTGGGGTGACGACCCCTGCAGGGATCCCCGTGAGGATCCACCATGCTAATACACTTATGAATTTTATTTTATTTTTAAATTATTTAATACCAAGACACCCATGAAAAACATAAAATTAATTAATATAAAGGCTCCACAAAATAACATATCAAAAACTTACAAAAAATAAATCTCCTAATTTTTATCAATATAGAGCAAATCATAAATATAAAATTTATACAAGTACAACCATACAATCTAATACATAGATGAGTTTTGAGTTCATCTTTTGAGAATTATTTAATAATTATATAGACATACACATACATTAAAGGAAAGGATTAATTATGAAATTTGTTTATCTTTGAGGGTTTTTACAAAATATTTCAAGTAATTTTTATATAAAAGAATAATATTTTGAGAATTATAATGGTAAAAATATAATTAATTAAAATAAATTAACAGGGGACAAGTATCCCCGCTGGGCGAGGAGAGTACTCCCCTTCCCCGTCCCATTTAAAGAAGCAGAGACAAGTTGATCCCTATCCCCGCTCCAGCTGGGGAAAGAATCGGGCCATCCCCATCCCCATAGGGTCAGGTCCCTGCAGGGATCGGGGATTCTCCGGCCCACTACCACCCCTAAATTCTTTTATATAATTCTTGTTGCTTGGGTCATCGAAGGTAAATAAAGATCTCTAAAATTTTTACTCTAGTTTCTGAGTATGAATAAATGACTTTTGCTATTTTGTTTGAGCCATAGTAAGCTTGAGAGATATATAGTTTTGAATAATCGTTATGGTCCGAACAATGGCGGAACTAAAAACAAAATTAAGGGATGCTGAATTCAAATTTTAAAAAAATTATAAACATTAAACAATTCTTTTAATTCCAATTTGAGCTTATAATAATCAATATTTCAAAAATATAAAATATGCATCTATCTAAATATTTTGATTTAGGTATTAAAAAAACCTATCATATATACATAATTAGCAATTAACTCCACTAATAGTTAACCACTAAATTAACATATAAAGCAATTAAAACACAATTTAACACAAATTTACAATCTAATTCAATTATGAAATGCAACAATTATTCAACAAGTAATCTAATGAATAATAAAAATTTTCATAACAATTAATCGTAACAAATATTTAATAGTTTTTTCATAACAAATATCCAACTATTTAACAAATATCCAACTATTATTTAACAAATATCAAATATTTTTACATAACAAATAATCACACAAAAAGATTAAACAAATTAAATTAGATATAAACAAACAGAAAAAAAAATCCCCAATGAATAAAAAAACATAAACTTCGAAGAAATTCTACAAAGAGAGAAAGCTAACCAATCAACACAATAACAATGATTTTCTTTTTTTAGAGATTTTGAGTAAGCAATTGTATTTTTCTAGAGTTTTATTTTTAATTTTATGTATAATTACTATTTTTACATTAATATTCTAAAAATTGATAATTATGTATTAATAACTTCAATAAAAAATATATTTAAATATAAAATTGAAAAATAAAAATATTTGAAGATCCATGTTTGACTAATTCGAGCAATGCTATATTTACGTACTAGATTTACCTACCCGAAGGATATTATTTTTTATATAAACTTCATATTTGAACCTTACAAATCCCTAAATTCTTAAAATTAAAAAAAAAAATTAAAAAACCATATTTAAAATCTTAAAATCTTAAATCCAAATACTACAAAACCATATACTCAAAAATATAATACCTTAAACCCTAATTAATAAATTCTAAACCCTAAACCCTAACTTCTAAGTCTAAGCCCTAAACCCTAAATAGTAAACCACAATATGGGGGTTTGTGATATACAATTTAGGGTTTAGGGAGGGAGTTTTTGGTTTATGGTTTATGATTAACGGTTTAAATTTCGGGTTTGGATAATAAAAAGTAATTAAGGTTAAAAAAAAATAGAAGAAAGAGAAAGAATAATGTGGATGCTGACAAGATGCCAACTTGGCATCCATGTCATTCGGGAAACCTATTCGGTAAACCTATTTTGTAAAAATATCATTACATTATAACTAATATTAATTTTATTCACAATAATGATATTTAGTCATCATAGATAGGCCAAATTGGTAGCTTGAATGAGATGGATGCCAAGTTGGCGCCCATGTCAACATCCACGTCATTCTTTCTCTCTTTTTTTTTTTATAAAAAAACTTGAATTTTTTTTTATCATGTAAACTTTATCATAAATGATAAACTACTAACCCCTCCCTAAACCCTAAATTAGAAAGTGTAAACCCCTGCAGGGGGTTTGCGGTTTAGTTGTTCGGGTTTAGGGCTTAAGATTTAGGGTTTATGTTTTTTGAATTTTGGATATGAGATTTTATAATATTTGGGTTAAAATTTTAAGGTATTAGGGTTTATAATTTAATATAAATCCTTAAACTATAAAAATTTTAAACATTAAGGGTGTAGATTATAAAAAAAAAAAAAATCATTTTACGAAAAAAGAGAGATAAAGAATGAGCTAGATGCTAATATGAACTGCATTTTTGTTGAATCACTATGATTTTAAGTATTTTAATTTATTTTTAATAAATGTTATACTCTGATATAGGGTATATTTTTTAATCTGAAGTTTTTGGAACTATATATATATAATTCCAATTATTTTTAGTAGTTTTACTACTAAGCTATTAAGCTCATAAACTTGTTTTAAGCCTCTTTTAGATCAAGAGTAATGTTGATTCGTTGTGGAGCTTAACTATGGTTGTTAAATTACGGGCGTTCTTCTATCTAGTATAGATGGAATAATTATTTTCTTTCTCTATTTTTTAAGATATTAAATTCTTTCGAAATTCTCTTTAAAAATATTTTATTTTTAGAAGTTTTTAATTATGTTAGGTTGCACAATCTGCTTTAAGACATGTTCTAAAATTTTGCATGCCCACCAAGGTCCCCATCTTATGGGCATGCGGGCGTTTGCATGCACTGCACCGGATTTGCGGTGTGCCAATCTCCGTATAGAGATTTCGTATACGTTTTCTATCTTGATTACTTGCAAGTCTAGCTGTTGCACATGGGCAAGTTACGTAGAAATGTCACCGTTGCTCTTGACAACCACAATTTATTCAAAGCAATTCTGGCTAGAAAGAATAAGGAACCTGATATTATCTATGCATTTCAACAAAATAATACAGACGCACAAATTCATAACAAACTGAGAGAAAACAACAAACTTAATATTTGATAAAATATATATATATATATATTTGCAGAGGAGAAGATATTATCTTATCATAAGAATTAGCTTGCTATACCTTATATGGTACAACATGCATATGCCCGAGAATTCCATATTATCATCAGTAAAATAGTTAATGAAACAAATTATCTTAAAAAAAATTAACATTATAAAAAATGCTAGATTTAAAAAATAATAATAATAAGATATAATTTGTCAAAGTATATTGTAAAAATAAATTAAATAATATCAAACAAATTAGTGAATAGTACATATTTCTCCATGGAGATTCCTGAGTCCTGACACATTTTTCTGCAATCGTGCATAGCCAAGTCTAATATCCACGCAAAATCCATGATTTTTTTCTACGGTCACATCAAGGGGCGCGTGGGATTTAGTTCACCCAGAATAATTGATCAACTTTTCTCTAGAAAAGTTGAAATAAAAATTAATAATAAACAAAGTTAATTAATAATTACTTCTAATAATAGGCTTTTAGCAATTATAAATGGTTATATATATATATATATATATATATATATATGAGTCCACGCTTATTAGCCTATTGACACTTGATTTTTTTGGGTTATGATATTTTTTTAAAAAAAAATTTGGAAACAAACTCTTAAGCTTATGTAAGGTATGGGTCCACGTTTATTGGCCTATTGACCCTTGATTTTTTTATTTATGATTTTTTTTTAAAAAAAATTTGGAAACAAACTCTTCAACTCAAAGTAAGGTAAGAGTACAAATGCATCTAGGGTGTTTGTTTTGGTGGATTTGAAAGTCATGTGAGTTGGAATTACATGATTTATCTAAATCATGTGTTTGGTTTGGGGGATTTAAAAAAGATGTTGTAGTTGGAAATACTTTATCAATGGTTTTGAGTGAATTTGGAACTACACCCAAATTGGATGTAGTTCCAACTCCATGATTTGGAACTCCAACAACTATTTTTCATAATATTTGATAATATATAAAACTAGTGACTATCTTATAAAATATTAAATAAAATATATTATAGTTTAATTAATATATTAGTAGTATAATATATAATTGATATATTATATTAAATTAATTATTTTTAAAAAAATATTAATATATTATATTTTATTATAATAAATTAAGTATATAATAATAATTATATTCATTATTTATAATATTTTAATTTTGAATTTATATTTACATAAAATAAAATATAGATTTTATGATATATATTAATTATTTATAATATCAGGGTAGGGGTAACCCCACCATGTGTGACCATAACATTTCATCCAGAAAAAAATACATCAAACCAAACACATGTTTTCCAAATCCAAATTTACAAATCCCTCCAACCAAACACAAAATTATGTGATCCAGTATTACAAATACATCCAACCAAACACTAGATTTAACTCTCATGAATTTTCAAATATAAAGATTTATAAATACAAATCCACTGTATTTTCAACTACATCCAGCCAAACGCTCTAGTTTTTTTTTTCAGTTTTAGATGACATCCAAAATCTAACCTTTTGCATCATGTAAAGTGAAAATGTAAAAACTATTAAGATACTAATTTTATATTTATACGCATCCATGACTTATTTGACATGGGTGGGGCACGTGTTCTCCCTTTTTAAAATATATATATCTAATATATATGAATAAGCAAATAAGCAAAAAAGTCACACAAATTAAGAACAACGAAATCTGAACTTCTGAAGTCCAGCTATGAGTGTCTCCATCGACCGAGCAATAGCTGTGAAGGCGTTCGACGAGACCAAGGCCGGAGTCAAAGGCCTCGTCGACTCCGGCATCACCTCCGTCCCCTTCATCTTCCACCACCCCACCGCCAACCTCTCACTCCCCGTCGCCGCCCACCTCTCGATCCCCACCGTCGATCTCTCCCTCCCACGCCCCATCACCATCGATCGCATCCGATCCGCATCACGAGACTGGGGCTTCTTCCAGCTCATCAACCACAGCATCCCAATCTCAACCATGCAAAGCACCATCTCCGCCGTCCGAGCCTTCCACGAACTCCCCACCGCCGTCCGATCCAAGCACTACACACGCTCACCCGTTGGAGGGGTGGCTTACTTGTCAAACGGAGACTTGTTCAAGTCCTCCGCGGCGAGCTGGAGGGACACGTTGCAGATCTCGTTCGGTCCGACCCCACCGGAACTGGACGATATCCCCGAGGTTTGCAGGTCGGAGCTGGTGAAGTGGGACGAGAGTGCAAAGGAGGTAGCAAGAGAAGTGATGAGCCTGATGTGCGAAGGGCTAGGGCTGGGCCCGAGAAGCCTGGAGGAACTCTCATGTCTGGAGGGAAGAGGGATGTCATGCCACTACTACCCGCCTTGCCCGGAACCTAATCTGACCGTTGGGGCTGGAAATCACACGGATCCTGTGATTTTGACGGTCCTGCTTCAAGATGAAATTGGTGGACTTCGGGCTAAGAGGAAAGTGGAGGATGGTCATGAGGTTTGGGTTGACGTGAAGCCTATTCCCGGAGCTCTTGTTGTTAACGTTGGTGATCTCCTCCAGGTACGCGCGTCTTAGTTTAAACATGGCTGTATGTTTCTATTTAATATTGTTTCTCACTGTGTTTTTCTTTTAATTACATAATACAAATTTTTTCCACTGTATCCCATCTTTATAGGTGGTTGCTATTTCATTATGATTGGATTCTACTTGTGATTTATTTACAATTTTTTAATAAAAAATATTAATTGACATCAGTTTTAAACTCTGGGTGGGATTCAGGGTTTTTTTTTAATATTAAATTACATGAAAAAAAAAATTATTTAAGGGCAACAAAATTTTGATTTTATAATATTGGTAAAAATTAAATATTTTAAGATTTTAAAAATTATTTTTTTATCAATGTCAATAACTTTTAAAAATTAAGTATTAAATATTTTAATTTAGCATAATTAAATCTTTATAAAATAGAATAATTGCTATCCAAACCCAAACTCATAATAATTTGATTAATTTTTTTATTTAAACCAGAACTTAGTTAAAAAGATAAAGTACACAAAAGAAATATGATTTAAAAAAATAGAGTATAAAAAGAAAATTGAGAAAAGAGATTTGATTAAAGTTAATAAATTGATCTAGAAATATTCTTGATGCAAGTTTTTTTTAAATAATTCCAAAGATGATTTTTTTTAATATATATATATATATATATATTTGTGAAGGATATAATTTAATTCATGAAAACACATATTAACAATTTTATTCCTTGGTTTTTTTATGTCATGAACCAGATTTTTACCAATGATGAATTCAAGAGCGTGCATCATCAAGTGGTAGCTAATTCTAGTGATGTAGCTAGAGTATCAGTTGCTTGTTTCTTCAATCCTGGAAGAAGAGAAGAATCAACAACATATGGTCCACTGCCAGAATTACTTTCAAGTGAAAATCCTCCTCGCTATCGAAATTTTACCGTGAATGACTTTTTAGGAAGATTCCTGAGTAAAGAGTTAAACACTAAAACTCTCATAGAGTTTTTTAAGCTTTAAGTTTCTGTTAATGTATAAGGATGATATCTGTGGAATTATTTTCTTCTATATTTTAATGGTTGAAGTGCTGAAGTTGATGATTACCCAAAGCTGTTAACAGATTTAATTAATAGTTGTACTTGAGAATTTTGAGATTAATATGGTAAAGTTTGTTGGGTTGAAGGTGTGATGTTTATCATTAATTATCTACCTACAACAGTTATACGTTCAATCTTAGAGAGGGAACCACCATGAAACGAAAACGTATGGAATATTTCATGAAAAAAACTCTGCACCTAGTTGATTTCTAAGTAATACAATGTTTGGCCAACAAACATTTAAAATATCTGCAAAGAATTCTACACATGGCAACTTTAATGGGGGGAAACGATGGACTTAACGTTTTCCATACGCAAGAAGGAAGGAGCAGATAAAAACAAGAAACATTAAGGTCCCACAATGGGTAGGAAAAGAGGCTACACATTTGAAAGAGTCTAATTCCTTGATGTGTAGTACTACTCTTTGAATCATGGTTAGCAGCATAATAATGATAACTGTGACAGGGCTTTTTGGCGTCACGCCCTTGGCGCGGGCATGACATGGCCGAGGAAGCCGGGGATGGTTATCTCATCTCTTTAGACCGAATCCAGTTTTTCTATACGGTCGGATATATTACTTGGACATGATATGTGGTTTCGTGACCGAGAGCGATGTGGCAAGCAGCTCGACTTGTACCAAGACTTAGAAAATGAGAATAGTTATTATCACCCGTATGAGCAGATGTGTATGGGCGAAGACTGTCTCTCCACTTGACAAGGGGTAATCTTTCAGAGTTGTTCTACCCGTGCGGCACTTGCACCTCGCAAGTCAGCCTCCTGCCCAAGAACAAATCGAGAAATGCCACAATCATGAAGGAAAGAAAAAGAATGACACCAAATATAAGAGAGAAAAAAAGTAACTCTCTATATTGAGAAAGGAAGCTTTACAATAAGGCCACTTAGACCATTAAGACTCTCTCTTCTTGGAACCCTCCTAGTCCCAAGAGAAGAAGCTATCTTGAATGAGAGAAGCGAATGAGAGGAATGAAAGGGATGATCTCCAAATGAAGAATGAGGCCTCCATTTATAGCTTCATCCATGGAATCCTCTCAGAGGACTAGGAGGCGAACGCTTCCCGAAGTGTCCTGTGCCCAAGAGCAAACAAACAAGGCCGATCCCTTGACAAGAGCAAGACAACCATACTTTTCCTGTTCATCGGGTCCTGTCGTTCATGCGTGGCCCACTTTGTCTCCCATTAGCTATAGTTGTTCATCCGCCCGGGATGTCTCGATAGGCACATCTACTTATCGCAAGACAGTCTCCGTCCGTATGCGTCTGTTCATACGGGTGATGATCACTATTCTCATGTTCTAAGTCTTGGCACAAGTTGAGCTGGTCACCACTCCGCTCTCAGTCATAAAACCATATCATGTCCGAGTAATATATCCGACCGTACAAAAAAACTGAATTCGGTCTAAAAAGATGAGATAACCATCCCCGATTTTCTCGGCCGTGTCATGCCCGTGCCAAGGGCGTGACACCGAAACGTCCTGTCACAACCATGCTTAACCATTTTAGTCCTTGGTTGCCAAAAAAAAATCAAACCTATTATGCCAGATGTCTGCTATCTTATTTCATGTTTTCCCATTGATAGAGACGTTTACCTACGACATGTAGTCGTAATCACATAAATTTAATGCTTACCAAAATTTGTGTCACTAATTTATTTTCCATTCACTTACTAAATCTCCACTACATTTTGAACGCAATATCTATAGAGAACCTTTTTTAAGACTCACAGATAAAGTTTATGCATCTGTAACTGGAGAGGTATGCAGTAGAATGATAAGCACTGTAAACAGAAGCAAAAACTCACCAGTCTATATAAACCAAAGTTGATGCATAGTTGCCAAACTAGGTGTAAAGCAAGCGATAATGATAATCATGAAAATCAGCACTACAAACACAAATGCACACACTACGGTTAAGAAAGAAAATTCTAATAGAAGTACATCCATATAAATAAATAGCATAAGTGAAAATTCCAACTCAGTGATCAAGAAAATGAGAACCTTGCTCCTCCAAGAAAGCATGCTAAGAAACGTCTTTTCTCCCGGCCTTTTTTTGTGTGGCTTCACATGTGTGACTTGTGACAATTTCTTATTTTGGACTCTGCTTAAAAAATAAAAATACACCCATAAAATATTTAAAAATAATTAAAAAGCACCCCTTCAAGCTATCAAATAGTTGTGCAACTTGTTTGGTGTATACATAGAATGCGCTTTTATTGCTTCTTATCTGGCTCAATTTAATCATATGGATCCATCACACTTAGTTTTATCTGAGTATATCTAAATTAAATTTCATAGATCTAGAACCTGAAATCAAGTTTAAAGTAGTTTAATATATATATATATATATATATAATAAAAAGAACCGGCTTTTTAAATTTCAATGAAAACATACACAAAAAACTACATGATCAATAAGAAGAAATCTTAAACTATCCTAAATAAACAGCTTGCCATGTCCTGGTGTCCAATATCTCAAATGGTAGGCAGACTATATTGTGCAGATAAAGACAACAAATTGCTATAAAAAAACCTCAAAGATTCCATCTCAATAATGAATGTTTATATAGACTTTAGAAATAGAAGAAAAAATTAGAAAAAAATCAAATAAAAAAGATATATGAGGGCTAAAATGAAAAAAAATTAAAAGAAAACTTGCGCCACAAATTGTCACGTGAAAAAAATAATAATAAAAAAATTAAATCAAAAATTAAAAAAACGAGTGAGAATATAAAAAAAGAAATAAAAAAAGAAATGGATAAGAAGGAATTTTTGAAATAAAATTTGAAATTAAAATAAAAGTGAAGAAGGAAAAAAATCTCTCGGGGGTTGAGGATTTTTGGGGGGAAGTTGAGGATTTGTGGAAAAAGAAGAGAAAAAAGAAAAAAAACGGAGAGAACAAAAAAAAAACAAGAGAGACAGAGAACAGAAAAAAGAAGAGAAGGAGGAGAGACTGAGAAAGAAGAATAAAAGGAAAGAAGAAGAAGAAGAAGAAGAAGAGAATTGGCGTGATGATGGTCGTGGCGTCATCGGAGACCTTGCTCCTCATCTTTTTCTCTTTTCTCAGATTCCAGGTTCCGATCTTCATTCTAAGGCATTAAGGAGATCAATAATGACCGATTCTTGTGAAGAGAAACTTGAGAATCCAAACATCGTCGGAGTCTGACAATGGTTCTTCGGCTCTATTAGTTCCTCTCCCACTCTCTCTTTCTTTCTCCAAACACTACCACGAAGACAGAGGACAGCTTAGTGATAGTGGTGACGATGTATATGGCTTCTGCCGCTGTCACCACCCTGGCAGAACCTAAGAAGTCTCGTTGCTTGTTCTCTTCTCTGATCCCAGATCTCGATCTCCATCCCGAGGCAATGAGAAGATCAATGGCGAGAGACAACATTCAATCATAAAAAAAAGATCATCGATGAAGTTCTTCATCAAATTGACTTGTTGGCATTTTGATATTTCCCTAAAAAAAAAAAAGAAGGAAAAGATCAATTGCTTCACCACGGCAAGCAAGATGATGTTCATAACCCTAGCACAAATCTTGAGGCATGCTTGAGAAGCTCGTCAAGTGCTTATAGCTTGAAAGAGGTAGATGCTCTTAAAGAGTTCCATCCAAAATATATATACTTATACATATTCTGGTTGCATCTATGCTATAAAGAAAAAAATGTCTGGATTTTATTTTACAAAACAAAAAATCTTCATTCATTCCCATGTCAATCCATGCCATGGTAGGATCCGTAACTTGGATTGCTTTTACTAACCATGCACTCTTTGATTAAGTGAATAATGAATTGTATATGTGGCAACATGCTTTTATGTATCCATGGTGGCATGTTTTCTCAATCAAAATCTCCATCTCATGCCTTGGCTTGTAGATTTTCCTCTAGTTAGTTTTTTTTGAACTTTTAACATGCTGAATTCAAACATGCTTAGAAATGTAATTGTTCGTTATTTGAAAAAAAGAGAGAAAAAAAAGAGGACTCTGTCTTGGTAAAAAAATACATTTGTAGAAAGTTGAGCTTTTAAGCAAAATCCATGGAAAAAAATGATGAAACAATTGAGGACATATATGCAAAAATGTGAAAATGTGTGAAAATATGAAAGCTCGAGGGTTTAACGGCGAAAGCCATGAAAAAAAATGAAAATGTGAAAGTTTGGGGGTTTATTTGCAAAATTTGATAAAATGTGAAAAAATGAAAAGTTAGAGGATCTTAATGAAAAAAAGAGAAAAAAAAGAAAAGAAGAAAAAAAGGATTTTTAGCGAAGATGAGGGGTATTTTGGTAATTTCACAAGGCCCCCTTAAGCTTACTGTGATGTCTAATGCATGTTGACTGCTCCCTTTTGGAGGGACTCTTCATTGCCTCTTAACAGTCACGGAAGCGGATGGGCTAGTGAAGATCCTTTTAAAACTCTCTTTGAGCTCATGGACCCGGTTTGAGGCCATTGACTCTCTTTGGAGTGATGACAAATCTCTTTGAGCTCATGGACCATGTTTGAGGCCATTAACTCTCTTAGGAGTGATGAAAAATACCAAAACCCTTAAAACTCTCTTTGAGCTGATGGACCCTGTTTGAGGCCATTGACTCTCTTAGGAGTGATAAAAAATTCCAAAACTCCTTAAAACTCTCTTTGAGCTCATAGACCCTATTTGAGGACATTGAGTCTCTTTCGAGTGACGAAAAATTCCAAAACCCATAAAACTCTTTTTGAGCTCATGGATCATGTTTGAGGCCATTGACTCTCTTTCGAGTGATGAAAAATTCCAAAACCTATAAAACTCTTTTTGAGCTCATGGACCCTATTTGAGCTCATTGCCTCTCTTAGGAGTGTTGAAAAATTCTAAAAAGAACCATAAAACTCTCTTTGAGCTCATGGACCCTATTTGAGGCCATTGACTCACTTAGGAGTGGTGAAAGATTCCAAAACCCATAAAACTCTTTTTGAGCTCATGGACCCTGTTCGAGGCCATTGACTCTCTTAAAAGTGATGAAGAAATTTCCAGATCTTCAAAAGCCAAGCATTCTAAAACAAAAAAAAAGAGGAAAAAATCAAATCAAAATCAAGGCATTAAAAAAATAACAAATCAACAAATGAGCTCAACAACCTCAAGACTAAAGCGTTGAAGAGTTCATAAGCTGCAAAAAGCCTCACAAGCTTGAAGGCCGAAGCTTATAAAAAAAATCAAATCAAGTTTCAAATCAAATCCAAGATGCAATTTCAAAGTCCAAGTTCCAAGTTTCAAACATATCAACAAATGAGCTCAACAACCTCAGAGCTAAAGGGTTGAAGAGTTCACAAGTTGCAAAAAGCCTCACAAGCCTGAAGGCCGAAACTTATAAAAAAAATCAAATCAAGTTCCAAATCAAATTCAAGATGCAAACTGAAAAGTCCAAGTTCCAAGTTTCAAACAAGTCAACCAATGAGCTCAACAACTTCAAAGCTAAAGTGTTGAAGAGTTCACAAGTTGCAAAAAAGCTTCACAAGCATAAAAGCCGAAGTTCATGAAAAGCCAAACCAAGTTTATGATTCATCAATGCAGAGAATCTACAACTTGAAATTCAAATCAAATCCAAGATTCAAGTTCAAATGCCCAAAATGCAAGTTTCAAAGTTCAAGATACAAATTTCAAACAAGTCAACAAATGAGCTCAACAACCTTAAAGTTAAAGTGTTGAAGAGTTCACAAGTTGCAAAAAGTTTCACAAGCGTGACAACCGAAGCTTATGGAAGGTCAAACCAAGTTTGTGATTCATCAATACAAAGAATCCACAACTTGAAATCTAAATCAAAGTCTAAGATGCAGAATCAAAGTCAAGATGAAAGTTCAAGGTCCAAGACACTAATTTCAAATAAGTCAACAAATAAGCTCAACAACCTCAAAGTTAAAGTGTTGAAGAGTTCACAAGTTACAAAAAGCTTCACAAGCATGACAGCCGAAGCTTATGAAAGGTCAAACCAAGTTTGTGATTCATCAACATAGGGAATCCACAGCTTGAAATCCAAATTAACTCTAAGATACAAAATCAAAGATCCAAGTTTCAAACAAATGAACAAATGAGCTCAACAACCTCAAGGATAAAGCATTGGAGAGTTCACAAGTTGTAAAAAAGCTTCACAAGCATGAAGGCCGAAGCTTATAAAAAAATCAAATCAAGTTTCAAATCAAATCCAAGATGCAAGTTCAAAGTCCAAGTTCTAAGTTCAAGCAAATCAACAAATGAGCTCAACAACATTAAGGATAAAGCGTTGGAGAGTTCACAAGTTGCGAAAAGTTTCACAAGCCAGAAGGCCGAAGCTTATGAAGAATTAAATCAAGTTCCAAATCAAGTCCAAGATGGAAATTCAAATATCCAAGACACAACTTCACCGGTTTCTAAGTCATGTTGAAGATGCATATTTCGACCGTTGACGAAGACAAAAAATGAACAAAAGTAAAAGCGCAATTTTCGGCGAAATAGTCGGAAGGAGATAAAAGGCTACAATTATTGTTGCGTCAAGATGATTAAATTCCAAACTTCTTGTACTTTCAACGAAGTCTATGAATTCATGAATAAAAAATTTATTTGTCAGAATCTGTTTCTTTCTTCACACTTATTTTCTTAATCGGAGGTTCCTGTGACAATGTCCAGGGTAATTAACATTAGGGGCTTGCCTCTAATGGAAGTCATGAACCCACAATCCCTTGAAGTCTACAAAATATTAAAATTTGATTTGTGATCGATGCTTTTTATCCGGTCAATCCTAATTAAAGGCCGGGTGGAAAAAAAAGGAGCCCACAATGAATTAAATAAATAAGTTGAAGTGAGATGCATGAGGCCAATCACCACATGAAATAGAAGCTTCTATATATATATATATATATATATACATATATATATATTCCTTCAAGCAAAAAATAACCACAAATCACAATTCCCGATTTCCTGTCTAAGATTCACAAAGAAATGTCCGAATATCTGCTTACTATAAGTTTTTAAATACTTTATATAGATCAATAATTTTGTCAGCCATATATGAATTAAATTATCATCATAGTTAGAGCAGGGCCAAGGATGGTTGCAAAGCCAAGGAAAAGGATTTCAGCAGGATGAGCATACTCGGAAGTCAATCCAAATGGGGTTGCATACCTACACAATTTGTATCCAAAAAATGAAAAAGCATGTGATTGACAACAAAGAAAGCATTAATAAAAAATGTGCACCATCGCAATGTATGTTTAACTTATGGTAAATACAGTGCACATGCTTGTGTAACTATTTGGTGTGGAGTACCCTGTGCCACCAGTAAAATACAAAATCCTCTAAAATAAACTAGATTAAAATTTGAGGTAGGACTACACTCCTGCAAAATCATATAGGAGAACAAAAAGGCATTAACCTGGTGTGTGAGAGACATGGCAAAAATCAGCAAGTCTACTGACTTAAATAACCAGTAATTAATTGTCCAAGACATGCTCCACATGAACCTCATTTGCAAATAAATTTTATCTACCTTGATGCAAAACCTAAATTAAAATAGACAGACAATTTGAAGTCTTAAACATACCAGGGTGGCAGTCGCAAGGAGGTCTTCAAGCCCATGTATTTAAAAGTGGGATAGGAGACGATCATGTTTATGCATGTGTGGTGCAAGATTTGACGTAAAATGCATCTCTCATTCGAACCAGGACTGTTAATTTTTTTTTTCAACAACGAGGATGATACATCCAAATTAGTTAACGGAAGCAGACAGAGATGGGGGTAACAACGATGTTCTCAAAGAAGACTAATAACTACATATTAATTATGCAAATTTAAGATTCTTAATAAATGAAATATGATAATCTGCAACTAATCCACAACTCATGGACGAAATGAAATACAACAACTAAGTCAAGAACTCTACAAAAATTTAAAACAATTATATACGGGACATGCATTCAACACCTTCTTCGAGTTATGGTAAGATTTTGATGAGAATATGATTATGAAACATATTACTAATTGGAAATCAGTGGGAAGCCTTACAATAATTACTGTTGCAGAAGTGTTAATTAGTGCCATAGCAACTTTAAATGGTTTTAAGTAGAGAGATCAAACAAATCTAAGCACAACAAACCAAACCTGGATTTTGTATCTGCTGAAAAGCCCCAGCCGTTCAAAGACTATTGATGGAAGTCCCGACAAGAAAAATACATTTTCATATACAATGAAAATAGCGATTGTAGCCAATTGGAAATCACTTAAGTTAGTGATCAGATACTGCATTACATCAAGGAAAAAACAAAAAAGAAAAAAAATACTTAAACTGAATAAATATTCAAATAAATCACAAATCCATCAACACATTCCACATCAATTCCAAACCAGATCTTCATACAAAAATTAGTTAAACCTAATTTGATTTAAACTACCTAATTGTAGATCCAATACTAGTTGACAAAAACACTATCTAACCAATCCGGTTGCTCCAGAGATCAACAGATATCCACATTGCCTAAAATGCCTCATTTGATTAAACACTTAAGGAAAAAAGCCAAAGAATAAATAAAACATCCATATCTAAAACAACAACTCACAGTAAACACATTCACCTCTAAAAAAAAAATCACAACACAAAATAACCTAAAACCACTCAAAGTTTCACAAATCGGACACTCACCACTTAAAATCCCTCGCATCCAGTAAACCACAAAGAACACAAACATTTGATCATCAACAAATCTAATAGAAGAACATTGGACAGTAATTAGGGTTTTAAAAAGGAACAGAATAAGGAAGCGAAAGTGGGGAATGGCGATGGAGATGACACTTGCCAGAAGAACTCAAACAAAGACTCGATAGATGAATGGATGGAAGTGGAGGGCGGAGAGTGGGGTCGGATGCGGTGGCCAAGCGAGATCGGAGATTAGAGATGGGAGACGACGAAGAGAAGGAGGATGAAGAATAGGGAGTGGTGCGCCAAAGAAGGGCTTCGTTTGGAGAAGGGATGGCGCGAGACGATGGCCTTTAGGGGGCGTTTGGATGACGGAATAGGAATGGGGGTAGGAATGGGGGTAATGAAGAGGGTAATGGGAATGGGGGTAATGGAGAAGGAATGGGAATGGGGGTAATGGAGAAGGAATGGGAATGAAAACTGTGTTTGGTTAGAAAAAGTTATGCATTGGTAATGGAAAAAGTAAGTGAGGAATATGTGAGTCAATTACCTTTATACCCTTCTTTCAATAAAAGAAATGTATGTATATATGTTTAATGACACATAGATTTTTTTTAATTACTAATAACTTCATTAAGAATAAATTAATAAGTTAATTAATTATTTTTAATTGTCAATGTATGCTTCATTTTTGTAAGTAATTATTTAAATATTATTTAAATTATATTGGTTAAACATTTAATCAAATAAATTTTTATAATTACTATAGTTTTAATTAATTATTTATTTATTTTATTAATATAATTAATAATTAAATTATATAAATTTCTCTATTTCTAAGCTAGTGGAGGTTTCATTCTTGTAATTATTTATTTAAAATAATTAAATATCATTGCAATTATATGGTTAATTGTTATAATTATTGTTTTTAAACATTTTAACAAATACATTTTTAAGAAATGCCACAGAAAAACTTCAACACACCTGGAGATTTTTTTTCATGCAAGAACACAAGGAACTTTCACCTATATGCATCAAGCACAACATACCAAATATCATTCAATAACTTTAGCAAACAAATAGCCATTCAAAAAAACACATAATGACATATGACATCGCAAATAACATTAAATAAAATTGAAAATACCCACCTAAATAACAATGAAAGCATTTATGTAATACACAACAAGCATAAAACACTCCACTAAAGTAAAGTCATACAAGTCATAGAAGTCTATCTCGCTCTTTACCAAAGCAATGAACATTTGACAACAACCAAAAGAAAGTGACAAAGTCATAAAATCCATTAAAGTTCATCAAACACAAAACATCCCACCAAATTAAAGTCTATTGTCTTCAACAAAGAAAAGTTCTTCTCCATGATCATTTCCCCATGATGTCATTTGACCACCAAATAGATACACCTACAAGGAAGAAATTGTTGATGATCAAAGTTATTTCCTTTTCCATTTGTACAACTTAAAATTGCATATGAACAACATGAATTTGTCAAAAAAGTTCATGACTACAAATCACTACAAATAAAAACAATGTACATGAATTTTAACCAATGTACACAAGCATAAAATCTTACCAAGATGATTCATATGTCACGTGGGCAATAAGACATTCTTGATAGGAAAACCCGACAAAAGCTAAGTTTCTTATCAATTGGAAGATCCCAAAAGACTTTGAGTTGATCTTCATCTTTCGCCAAAACTTGTAGCATGAACATTGCCTCATCATCGCTAAGCCCATCAATTGCAAAAAAGTACTTCACCTAAGCGTTTCTTCTTATCTTCAATTTCAACACGAGCTGCATCATTACGTGAAGTGATATCAATCTTGTGTGCTGAAATTTCTACGTTGCGTGCAGCAATTTCAATGTTACGAGCAGCAGATTCAGCTTTGCGTGCTGCAGATTCAGCGCTACGAGCAGCTGACTCAGCATTACGGGCTGCAGCTTCTGCTAATGCTCTGAACTCTAGACTAACTAGATCTACAAAATTCTGAAAATTTGTAGATATTCGGTCCATTGTTTGGTCTTGGACTGCATGTTTCCTTTTTCGCTGCCTAGGTGTTCTTGATGTGCTATTATCAGATGCCATAGGTGATGGAGTCTCCGTTGGTTCTTGCGTAGGCATAGGGAAGTCTTCAATCGGCACTTGGGAGAAGCCTGCTATATAATCCATGGAAATGTTATCCTCATTTTCATACTGTGCTGCATCATCCCCGATATCACCTCTAGAATTGCCAATTGCTCTATCCTTGGTAAAGACTGGGGCAAGATCATTGAAAAATGGAAAGGATTTGCCATATAATCCAGCAGCCTCTTTATGACCCTGCATTATAGCATCAACAAAGTGTTTAATATGCTGCAAAATTACCAAATTAGATAAATTGCATATATTTACCTTGACATACTCATCGTATATATGCACTTTTGTCACATACAATAGTGCTATTTTGGTAGTTCCAATCGAAACCACTCAGTTGTAGGATATCTGCAATGGCATTCGTCTTACTCCTTAAGAGTTTCACACGAGATTCAATGTTTGGTATGGCCTTCAACACAGTTTCTGGAATCTTTTCCTTTATTATTTTCTCTAATTGGAGAAGATATCCACCTCGAAAGCCATTTTCAGCTCGCCACATTGGACTTGTGGAAAGTTCAACTAAAGCTTCGATTAGTGCTCTATCTTCTTCAGTTGTCCAATATCGCTTGTTTTGTCCCCTACCCCTTTGTTGTGGCTCTAAATCCATACTGAAAAACAAAGAAAGAAAGTGACATGTTAATACATGCATGAAAACATTAAAACATAAAAGTTGTATGATACAATCCACATTGCCTAAATGGCAAGAATTATAATAACAAAAATTTTAATAACACAAGAATGACATGCATGAATGTTAAATTACATTCAAAAAAGTTCATGACTAGATCCATGATATTTTAATAACAAACAAAAAGTCATCATTAGTCTCCATGACATTGAACAAATGTGTTACATTATTGGAAAACATAATTTCTAAACAATGTCATCATAGGGGACTCATTGTGATTGTGATATGTTAAACATATCCACGGCCAACTCTTGCCTAAATTGAGTCCATTCATCAGTTGGTTGCACAGCTGCAATGTGTTCATTATCATCTTCTACACTTTCCTCCAAGGATGTAGTCTCAAATTCATCTTCGGCGGGGTCTTCTATCATTTCCCTCCTAATGAAATTATGAAGTAAACAACACGCATTAATAATACGTCATTGCGTGGCTATGCTGTAGAAACTCGGACTTGCTAAAATTAGATTTTGTAACTTTAATTACCGCTTGGAACTTTCAAACCATTAGATTTTGTAACAGCATTTCTAAGCACTCGTGCATCGTGTGCTGAACCCTCCCATCCAGACAAAACATATATAAATTGCATGTCTTGACTGCAAACACCGAGTACATTAGTAGTGATCTCAGATTTTCGTGTTCTATATCTTGGCCGGTCAGCATTGGGCACATTCACTCGGATATGTGTCCCATCCAATGCACCAAGACAATTCTACATTTGAAAAAAAAATGAAACGTTATTACTTATCTACTTGTGTACTTAAAAAAAAACCACTAAAATTGATTAGTTACCTTAAACCACTTCCACTTTGGGTCGGTTGAATTTTCTGGGACGGGTTCAGGTTTTTTTAAAAGAACGCTATGACATAGAATAATTGCTTGTAGGACAGCATGGAAGTGTCGACTAACTGTTTCGGCCGATCTCACAAAGTCAAATTTGATTATTCTATTTTTGACATGGTGTGCTACAATGTTCAAAAACATTGCAACCATCTCCTCAACGATGACATTTCTAGTACCTCGTAACCTACCCGTGGTGGTCAACAATTGGCATAAGTTATAAAAACAATGTCGATCCATGCGTAACTTGTCAATGCATTTTATGTCACTTTCATAAATCACCTGACTCAGGTATTCATATTGTTTACGACGCCTACATGATGTTGACCCCATCTCATATTGAATTGACTTGTTTCTATTATCCATTTGTTTTTTTGCACATACGGCGGCCATTATGTTTAACACATAGAAGTAACACATGTACATTACAAAGTATAATCGGACTTCATCAACCTCGTCCATTCCTAAAAGCATTTCATAACACAAGAAAATTATGAAATACCTTTTCATGTCATACCACATTGCCAACATATTCGTAAATAATATCAAACAAATTAATTTTGAAAATTTTTCATGTAGACTAGTTTTATCATAATTTTTGAGTGAAAAAAATATAAGCATGAAGTTATACCATGAAGATCAACCAATATAGTACATTATTAAATCAAGAGCAAATTAAACCAACTAACATATGGCATTAAAAGTCTAAAACAATAATAGCAGAGAACCATACATATTTATTAATAACTTTTTCGTCCAAAACAAGTGAATTAACACAAATATATATATAAACATATATAAAATGAAGATCAAGTTTGCATGGTTTGTAAAAAGCTCTTGTTGTATTCCATGCATGTGAAACTGGACCGCATAAAAACTACACCATCAAATTGGTTGCCATGCATGGATATAAGGAACCTGAAGCAAGTTGGCAAGAAATTTTGAGCCACTAGACACATGCTTATGGGGAATGATGCTTTGGATAAAGGAATCTCATTCTTTGTATTACACTTAAGTGCATGCTGGAAGGTTGAAGTTATTTGTATTAATTAATGTTTGAAGAGTAAATTGCATTTTTAGTTTTTATATTTGATATATTGATCTTGATGTTAATTTTTTCCCACACGTTTACACAAGTTTCAAACAATATTAATTACTTATATTGGGAAAAAAAATTATCACATTCATGAAAATTTATTTGTTTATTTTTTTGGTTCATATCATCAATATTTTTTGCATGAGAAATTTCAATATGGCATATTATATTAGCATTTATGCCATGCATGATATTGTAAAGAATTTTAATTAAATAATTACATAATAATGAAGATATAGCATATTGAATATGAAAATAAAAGCTAGAATTGAGTTCAAGTATCAAGCTAAAATGCCTATATATGACATAGATACTGATGGTATTGTGTAACATAGGTTGCTAAATTGCTAATGATTTTTTTGTCGGGTTCAATCTTTAATTTGAGAAGAAATTATATTCAAGATGATTACACTGTTAAAAATGTGAAGATTAAAAATAGGAATAAAGTTTTTTACACAAGAAAAAAATGAAGAGAAAAATAATAACAAGATGAGTAAAATAGTATCATATCAAATAGAAGAAAAAATTAAATCCACCACTTAAGAATATGATTTATTTATATATATAAAACATCTCATATAATCTGATATGAAACATACCATAATAATTGACAATTCCAATTGCTTGATCATTAATAAACTAATCTTTAAATAAAGAAAAAAAAACCTTCCACCTTAACTAAAAATAAATTAGTAAACATATATATATATATATATAAAGCATTTATTAGGAAGGTTGTGTGTCAAGGCCTAAAATATCCACTGAGAATCTCATTGTAAAGGCAGAGGTTAACCAAAAAAATAAATCAAAGAAAAATTGTCATCTTCTGCACAACATCAATAGATGGTACAAGGAAAACAAGAAAAAAAATGGCAGGGCTCTTTCAGTCCCAATCCGAACAACAACAACACATGAATCACAAGGAGAAAGGAAGCAAGAGGTTGAGAGAGGAACCTGTGAGACCTCGCCGCTGCTTCCTCTTTGTCGCTTGAAGTTTGCAGGACACCGGTGGTGCGATGGTGAAGATGATGATGGCGACAGCGAGGTTGGTCACGGGAGCCAGGAACAAAAGTAAAGAAGAATTTGGTTAGGGTTAAGTTATATACAAGTAATATTGTAATTTGTTCATGGGCAAAAATATAATTTTATATTTCATTACTGGGTATTCCCCCCAATGTGGGGGGAATGAGTTATTCCTTGAGGGGAGGTAATGATTTATCTTGGCCCTCAATTATTACATGCAAAATAAATTATCCAAACAAGGGGAAGGGAATGTGTAATCAATGATTCCCTTCCCCAGGGTAATGATTGAGGGCATCCAAACGCCCCCTTAGTGAAAGAAGGGCTTTGTTTAAGTGCTGGTATTAATTTCACAAAATGTGTATTTTTCTGTCCTTTTTTTTAATTTTATTTTTATTTTGATGGGACAATTATAATAACCATGCTTTAATTAATTGAATGAATTATATCATTTATTTTAAAAAACTTATTGTGAAACAATAGCCATTCATCTTGTTAAAATTAGTCTTCAACTTTGCATGGTGTGGCATTCCGTGACACGGAAACCTGTGTTTTCATACGAGGTGGCAGCAAGCCTATGGTATTTCTCTCTTTGTATATTAATTATGTTTTTTTTAATTACATATTATTTCCATAATTTCTGCAATTCCTTGAGATTTCTAAAATTTCCAATGTATCCAAATTTTGGATAAATAACATTTTTTAATTATCAGAGCGACTCATCCAACAAATTTTCACCTTTTTGTTAAAAAACATTTGATTGATTTAATTCTATTTTTCAATCAATGAAATTTTTTTAAGTACAAATCCAACAACTACGAGATCACTAACCGTCTCTTAACCTATTGATACTAGATTTTTTGGATAAAATTCTAATTTTAGAGAGATCTGGAATTGAAACTGGATGGATTTCATATCGATGCATATCTCTGACTTTTAATCTTAAATGGGATACTTGAAAAAAACAATAACGAGATCCAACACTGCCACATGCACTTTGGATTCGCGGCACTCTCATTCCAGCTCAGCACTTCCCTTCCCAAAATCCGAGAATAAGACCTATAAATAGATAATGTAATATAAATAAAATAACACCAACATTAGCCTTCTCAAGGTCGTTCAGAATTCCATCAATTCCCTTTGATATATGCAGCACCACTGCTGCTCGTCTTCATATAATCTCAAGGTCATTCAGAATTCCATCAGCCAATACATTGTCCAAACTTGGCTTCTCTTGGCTTGTACGTTTGAACCTTTATTTGCTTTAGTAAATCCCCCCCCCAAAAAACTCGAAGGACCAATGCTGATATTTAGCTTAATCCATCATCCATTTTCACAACAAAATCTATATAATGGGGAGCAGCTAATATGCACTAATACGATCTCAATACTTATGAAAGAAGTGAATAAGAGTGAAGATAAAAGTCTGAAGACAAAGTGTTTACGAAGGAGTTGTCTTACTACCTACAAATCAAAACCCACACTTTTAACTGAGAAAAATATAATTTTTTATTATTAAATTTTGTGACATATTTTGTGAAACTAATAAATTGTTGCAAATAATATGATGTAATCTATGTCGCAAACAAATTACATGCTTTATCCCAAAATTTTGTGACACATTTTACAATGCTAATACATCATTACAAATAATGTGTCGCAAATCAATTACATGCTGGGTCCCAAAGTTTTACGACACATTTTAGAGCATTCTTGGATGATCGTTTTTTTGCGACACAATTTGATTCTTTTTGCAACGTTTTTGGTTTTTGTCGCACATTGTTGTAATTTGTATCGCAAATTTATGACACTTTTACGTCTCGCAAGTTTATGTGTAGCAAATAGCATTTTTTCTTATAGTGCTATCCCTTGTTTAGTTTTTCACGGGTAAACTTGTCTCGTTTATGTCCATCTGTGTGAGAACTCCTTGTGCCGAGCCAGCTCGCTCTAGCCCTAGGTAGTTATCCTCAAAATAATTCAAAATATATAATTATTTCATTAACTTTGTCCAATAATACAAATCTAAAAAACATTGTGATATGGGCCACTGCCGATGATGGTGGTGAAAATCTTTTATTATTTTATCAAAATATTTTACCACGGTCATGGTGAAGCCAATAGGCAGTTATGATCAGGACAATAGGAAACCATGGTGATTGATTTTATTTTATTCTAAAAAATAAATCAAGAGCCACCAAGGAGGGCAGCTTGCATGGTCGAAGCTACCTATCCCCTGTCATCACTGGCAGACTGTATCACCATATATTTTAAATTTTAATTATCAGGCGAAATGAATGAAATAATTATATGTTTTATACTATATGTCAAATAATAGTTATATAAAAGAATTTAAAATAAATGGCACTAACAATATATATATATATATATATAATACAAAAATTATATTAAATAATTTTATGAAAAATTAATACGGTAATAAAATACAAAATGACTCGACATACTTTCAAAAGAATTTGCATTAAAAAAAAATAATAAATCGTGATTGATAGAATTTTTTGCATAAGTTTCTCCAATAAAATAAACAAAATTATCGTTTTTTTTAATTTATCACAACAAATTATAATCACCACCAAACACCACAGTCCAAACATACTATAACCTACAATCACTAAACATTACAAGAAAATTACTGTTTAGAAACATCATTATTCGTTTCCAATACGCTGCTAATTTAGTTTAGAAACGGATTTGAAATGGAATATATCTATTTAAAAACCCTTGTTTCTAATTTAAATAGAAACGGGAAATTGTTCCATTTCTAACTTTGGAAACGGGTTGGAAACAGAAATCAATATGTTCTAACTTTTGAAAAATTAAAATGGAATGATGTATGTTGCTAATCTGTTTCTAAATTCTGTTGTAATTCTGTTTCTGAATTTAGAAACCAATTTGAAATGAAAGTGTTACCGTTACAAAAATTAGAAACGGATTTAAACGGAACATTTGCTATTTTATTTTTGTTCCGCCCCATTAGAAACAAAAGTTTTATTTGTTCCTAATCTGTTTCTAAATTTTTTTTAAATTAAAAAAACAATGCTGAAATAAATAATTCCGTTTCCAATCCGTTTCTAACATTCAAGTCAAAACATAAAATAAAATAAAAATTATATCCCTGATTTTTTTAAAACTTGGTACATGAATTTTTTTTAAAATCTATTATACCAATAAATAAGATAAACTTATCAATTCATACAAAAAGAAATGTTTAAGTATATATATTCACCACACAAAATAATAAGTATACGACAAATACAACTATAAATCATGAAGATCAATATCATGATCATCAGTAAATGGTTGTGAGTCCTGGTGGTAAACTGTGACTGCTGAAGAATCTTCTTCTCAAAACTCATTATCATGTCCTTCATTTGACGCATAATCTCCTCACGATATTGGTCCATTTCCTCTTTCATTTCAAGCAAACTTTGTTGAAGCCACTCCTCACAGTCTTAAACTTGACTAAAAGTCTGACGCAAATCTCTAACCTCAGCCTGTAGTGCCTCAAATGATGAACCTATGGACAAACTCAAAGATGACTATGGATAAAAGATACACGCTTGGGATCTTATTCCATAAACCCGACTTTTCTTTCCTCCCCAATAGCCTCATAGTACAGAGTTGTTTCATCCACAATAGGAAGCTCGTCATGCCCTTCTTGTGTTTGAGATGCCTGCTCCACAAGCTCCAGATAGCGATCCTACATCAGTTAACTTAACTTATTAAATATTATTCTCAAAATAACTAAATATAAACTCACAATAACATTGTAAACAAAGTCTATAATTGAAAACCGCACAAAAAACTGTTCCACTTATCTTAATAGATTGAGCACGTGCATCAACAAGCATGGAGATATCCCTTTTTTGTATGAGTCACTTCAAAAAGCTCAAAATAAAGGGCGAGAATCACGTCCAAGCCTCGATCGCTAGAATAATACAACCAATTGAATTTTGTTACAATTAGCACTAAACTAATTCTTTATAATTTAAAAACACATTTATATAAATATTAAACAAATTACCAATCTATCCGCATGGGAAGCATCAGAAATGGTGCCTCCTATGTGTCGGGATATATCATATCCAGGTCCTGCAATCTCAGTGAGTCAGTTTGCGGCAGCTTTCTCACACCGAGTTTTGAGTTCCGAGGAATTCCATACTTCGGTCCATGTCTTCCATGCAGAGTCAGAGCATTGATTTTTCTTTCCCCTTTCTCAAACTACGCATCAATGCTCTATACCGTTCCACAGCTTTACGTTGCCATGCCATCTTAATAGCATACAACATTGACTCATCTCATACAAAGAATTTCTGTAGTTTAACATAAACAAGCATACATATTATATATAATTATCGATTTAAAAATGCTAACCAATGTTTTATATTAAACTACTAATGTTTTGCTAATTATAATTGTAGTAAAATACTAACAATAAGATCTAGATTATGGAAAATGACAATTACGTAAAATACTAATCATAATTAATAATTCAATAAATTTTAGTTCCACAAGCAACATCAATTACATGCTTTACCAACATCTAAACAATCATGAAAATGATTTTCAAATTCACTAACAATTACCAATTTAAGTACTAACTAAACAATAATATTTGAATATTGGAGATGACATAATACCTATTAACAAATAATCTCTAGGTTTGTGAGGATAAATAAATTAACGTTACAATTTATTTATTCTCACAAATAACATCAATTATTTAATTTTACCAACATGTTAAGGATAAACAAATTCAATAAACATTACAAATATAAGCTAATAAATTTGCTTTAAATATTATATAAATCTACCTAAAATTCATTCCAATAGAAGTCCTTAGTCTCCTTAGAGACATTCTTCCAACTATATCCATTCTCATCCATTCTTTTCTTAAAGATAAATGTAATTTTTCGAGCACAGACATCTGAGGGATGCAACCTACAAATATTCAAAGACAATGAATAAATTAAATAGCTCATCATTAACAATTGTACATAAAAATATAACAATTTTAATACTTACATTCCATTCAAATAATCTATCAAAATAATACATAAATGGAGCATAACTATTGTGGGCAAATTTGAATAATTTGGAATAAAGGTTTCAAATTTCAATTATTGGTAAAAAAAAATCATTGAATGAAAAAATAAGCAATCTCTCTCCGTAAAGTAGTAAAAGAAAATAATAATAATAATAATAATAATAGTATATTGGGCCGAGCCCATCTTAAAGGGGCTCAATATTCAGCCTATCTCCACCCTTGCCTTTAGTGGAATGAATGCTATGTAAAGATTATTTTCTCTAGAAATACACATTTTTTATGCTATTTTTAAATTTTAATTTTAGGTTATATTTCCAACAGCCCACCAAATACTAGGATGGGCAAAGGCATGTGTGTGACATCTTATCAACTTATCATATTGATAAATAAAACAAGACAAAGAAATTTTGTGGTTATAAATTACATAGATATTTTCACCATTATTTCTTTGAATATATATATATATATATAAATATAAAATTTGGTGTGTTCATCAATAATCATATGCATAAATATCCTTTATTTCTATTGTCGGCAATCTCCACATTTGTTCACCTTGGCTAACAACTCCATCTCTGTATTTATTATATTATTTCAAAGATTTCCTTCACATAGGGTGTTTAGGATGATTAGGTAGGTGCATGTATTAGGAATGATTAAGCAAGCAGTGCATAAAAATGAGCAGTTTAAGTAAGCAGGAAAATAGAAAAGTTGTGTTTATGTATTCTATGGCTACAAATGATTGGCTGGATCACCTTCAAAGGTGACCTGAGTAGCCTAAAAAGTAGGGCCAACATATTGGATGATGGGTGTATGCATGGGCTCATATAAACTTAATAAATATCATCAGTCATGTACAAATCTGATTCCATGGTTGCTTAACAAAGCCATATAACTTCCAAATGAAGATGTCATGTTTTGGCAAGGTGGCATGCTAACCACTAAAATAAAAATGTCCCGATCCTTGATAAAATCCTGATTCAGTGTCATGTCCTCAATGTAATTCCATCCAACTCATCCAAAATTAGTTCATATTGTTAGGAAAATAGTTAGGTAAAATAGAGGATCCGCAGAGGAAATCAAGAGAGCAATGAGACAATAAAAACACACAAGATTTACGAGGTTCGGCAATGTGCCTACGTACTCGGGAGTGGAGCAGCCGTAATCCTCTTATTCACTTGTCTCTCCTCACAGTTGAGACAAAAGACTAGGGTTACAAATATTTATAGGTAAAAACCTAAATTTATCCAAATACAAACCTATTTGGATCCTAACCCTATCTGGATTCTAAACATATCCATATTTTAAACCTATCCGGATACAAATCCTATCCGGATACAAATTACAAGATTATCAAATCATAATCCTAACAAAAATACAAATTACCCTTGTATCCCTACCATGAGGCGTTTCCCCGCTCTCAACCTATCAAACCGATGCTCTCACAATATGACGGATGTTGTCACGCCCACTCCACTCCGTTCCCACATCTGGTAGTTTACTTGTGTATATGAGCCATACACAACAATCTCCACCTTGGCGAATATACCCCATGAAGATATAAACCAGGGAGCTTCTTATCTTCCAAATAGATTGAGTGCCATGTCTCTTTAGCATTAGAGACATTGATCAAGTCCAAGCAATGCTTGAACTTCCCTGTAGTGATTGCCTTGATCTGATTTTGTAACTGCAACAACACCACCTACAACTGTATTTCCCATCAGCGTGTAGATATTCCTTGCATTCCTTTCTCCTTTCATCACTATCAAACCATTCTTACTCACCACAATGCAATCCTTTTCAGTTTTATAGCCAAAACCGTTTCTATGCAAAGTACCCAAAGAAATCAGATTCTTTTTTAATTCTGGAACATGTCGAACATCACACAAAATCCGAACAACACCATTATACATCCGAATCTTGATCTGCCCTTTTCCAGCAATAGCACACACTTTATCATTGCCCATGTAGACAAAACCAAAATCCCCTGATTTGTATGAATCAAACCAGTCCTTGTTCCATGTCATGTGAAACGAATATCCCGTATCCAAAATCCATGAATCTGAGGTTTGACATGATGAAACCAAAAGAAGATCCCCATCACTACAATGTAAATCACAACTCTGGACAATAATAGTAAACTTTGATGAATCACCGATCCTTTCATCAATCCTTTCCAATTTCCTCCAGACTTCCACCGGAGACGAGAGATCCATGACGTGATACATAACATCATCCGCCAAACACAACCGAATAAGTGCCGCCGCTTTTGTTTGTAAATCCAACCAAACTTGGTCTTCCAAACCTTGAGGCTTTGTCTCTTCTAATGCTTTCAACATCCCTTGCTGCACTAGCAAATCCTTTACCCTCCGCTGCCATAATCCGAAATTCCCAGTTCCATTGAACCTTTCAACATCGAAATTTGTAATAGAGTTCATCCTGCCAGCAAAAAACTCTCTCTGATACCACTTGTTAGGAAAATAGTTAG